>NW_008333794.1:2423583-2425117 GCF_000622305.1 Nannospalax galili
TA
This sequence comes from Nannospalax galili, assembly GCF_000622305.1. Lineage (NCBI taxonomy): Eukaryota > Metazoa > Chordata > Mammalia > Rodentia > Spalacidae > Nannospalax > Nannospalax galili. The sequence continues at coordinate 2,423,586 of NW_008333794.1, forward strand.
TTTTTATTTTTTAGAAAGACTCATTTTTAATGCTACTAACACTTAGATGTTTGCACATGTGTCTGTAATCTCTATGTATCTTATTATTACTAGTCACAGTCAGTTACTTTCTGAGATCCTTGGCACCTAAGTATGGATATAAAGTCATCAGGTAGATTTCAATGGTAATGTTTATTACCTCTACTAATTAACATGAAGTAAATTTTTATGCTTCTTCTTCAAATATAACTCATTTTTTATTTGTTGATTTTTGTGTGTGTATATATAATACAGAACATCCCAAACAATCTTATTCATCTATATACCCACTTCCTAAATGGCACCCTCCCATAGCCTCCACACCTCCCTGCATTGGAGCCCATATACTCATCATCCCTGTTACTGTCCACTGTGTTGTTGGAGCCCCCAGCCATTCCCCAGTGCTTGTCCATTTGCTGAATCTAGTCAGCCTATCTAGAGTTCCTTGTTTTAGGAAGATCAGCTGTTCCTCATTTAGCAGCAATCACTTATCAATATTCCTTTAGATAGGATTGGGGTCCACTGTTCATTTTCCCAGTTCTATGCTGGGTTACTGTCTGGGAGTCTCTAGGGCCACCCTGGCCAACAACTCAAAGGAAGGTATTTCCTGTCTGGCATTGTTTCTTGTCATATAGCATTTAGCTATACACATAGACTCTTAAAAAATATATTGATCCCTTTAATCTTTGGTTATATTTTCCTTTTGGGTGTTTAAGACCATATAGTTGACCAGAAAAAAACTATTTTTACTCTTAAGGCAGTTTGAGGATCTGTTCCTCGGGGGTCACATGGGCTTGGGAGGAGCCCTTGGCTCCTTTTACCAGTTCCATCTGTGTGAAGGTAAGTCAAAGGTCCTGCTCAACCATGGCTAGCTTCGCTTGGAAGCATGGAGGAAAAACAGACCCATAGATCAATGAGACAAAACTGAAGACCCAAATATGAGTACATGCAATTTCAGCCACCTGATATTTGACAAAGGGGCCAAGAACATTCATTGGGAAAGACAGCATGTTCAGCAAAACGGTGCTGGTAAAACTGGATCTCCACTTGTAGAAGAATGAAACTATACCCCTATCTTTCACCTTGCACAAAAGTCAACTCCACGTGGATAAAAAAACACCTCAATGTGAGGCCTGAAACTATGAAACTGTTAGAAGAAAACACTGGCAATCACCTACAAGATATAGGTGTAGGAAAGGATTTTCTAAACTGGACATCAATTGCTCAGGAAAGATGGGCAAGAATCAACAAACGGGACCTCATTAAACTAAAAAGCTTCTGGACATTAAAAGAAGCAACCAAGGAAGTGAAGAGAAAACCCACAGAATGGGAGAAAATCTTCACCAACGACACATCTGACAGAGGGTTAACATACAGAATATATAACGAACTCAAAAAACAGAGAATCAAGAAAGGAAGTAACCCAATTAAAAGTTGGGCTAAGGAGCTGAACAGAGTTCTCAAAAGAAGAAATAAAGATGGCTAAGAAGCATCTTAAAAGGTGTTCAACATCA
>NW_008333794.1:2425347-2441369 GCF_000622305.1 Nannospalax galili
CATATACCCAAAGAACTCATCCTATTGCACAGACACATGTGCATCCATGTTTGTTGCTGCTCTTTTCACAATAGCTAAGAGATGGAAGCAACCTAAGTGTCCCTCAACTGACGAGTGGATAATGAAAATGTGGTTCATTTATATGATGGAGTTTTACTCAGCAGTAGAGAAAGATGAAATCATGAAATTTGCAGGTAAACAGATGGAACTAGAAACGAAGACTCAGAAACAACAACAACAAAAAAAAACCCCACGACATATGTTCTCCCTCATATATGGATCCTAGCACCAAATCCTGAGAGTATGTATCCAGGCATAACTACAGGAACCAGGATAATGAAAAGGAACCAGGGAGGTAAAGGAAAAGAAAGAATCTGAAAGAGAAGAACAGTAGGAAACAGGTGTTAATAAGGGAGATATGAATAAAAACGAGGTTATTTGAAGGGGGGGAGGGAAGGTTATGCAAGGAACCTATGGGATAAAGGGAAAGGAGCTCAAGAGAAGTGGGACCACAGGAGAAGGGTATTATTAAGGGAGAAATGGGAAAAATGGGAACACCTTAAATGGGGAAACCATGGTGGAAGGGTTAGACAATGCAAGAGATAAATAATACCTGGCTAGTTTAAAAAAAAACCTAGAGGTAATTATATTAATCTAACAACCTACTGACAAATTATAACTAGATCAAGGAATGTATGTCTAGGCAAGGTTTATCTAAGAACGTTTGGTCTTTGCCCAAGCTTTATCTACATGGCAAATGGTAATTAAAAGTACCAGACTGGTGGAACTAACCTTCTTGGATGTTTACAGCCATACTTTGAGGCCTATACTAATTTGGTCAGAGGAACATAAAGGACAGTTTTTGCTCCTTGCCCTCCTAGGTCGACTACTAAGTTCCAGGGGACTATGAGCATCTCTCAAAATGTACTGTAACTGCGGTGAGTCATCTGTCCTCTTGATCAAGGAGGCCATGGAGACCCCATCAAATGGACTTGAACCAGTGTCCAGTCTACAAAGAGGAGGGTCAACACAGAGGACACACCCATTTCCTTTTGAAAGGCCTGAATTTTATGACCATTTGCCAGCAAGTTATCCAAAAATATAATTTTCCTTTTAAAAAAAAACTTAGCCTAGTAGCACCCAGATGTATAGTTTTATGGGAAGCAAGCCTACTGGGCAAAAGTTTGTCAGATGGAGAAGGGAACTACTGGCAAGACTTGGCACTAAAGGTTGAAAAAGAGGAATGAGAGGGCCGGCTGGCTTTCTACATGAGGGACTAGAGGTGAAGCCATTAGCCTAAGGAACAGGTCCTTTACAGTGAGAGGCAGGTCCTGTGTGGAGAGTAAATTAGACGTACCCACAGAACATGTGATGTGTAATGGGACATTGCTAGGGCACCTAGGACAGCTTTGTGCCAGCAAATTAGAATCCAGAGGTCATAAGCTCATGAATGAGGACAAAGAATGACCAGGGTTGAAGTACAGAAGGGACAAAGGGCTGAACAAGGAAAGAGCCTGAAGCTTCTGCTAGACAAAGGGCAGAAGGAGCAGATTTCATCCTGGACCCAGAGATCTCCCTGACCAAAGGCAGAACTTGCCATCTGAAAGGTTCAGGAATGCCTCCAAAGTAATAACTTTACTCCAAAATGAAGGAATCAGCCCAGGATGAGTTGAGTGAGTTACAGCCAACAACTATCCAGTATCTATACAGTTTTATAGGTTTATCTTTCACATGGAAAAACTTTAAACACTGTATTAGTTACATTTTGCTATTGTGACAAAATATATGACTAAGGCAACTTATAGAAGGAAGAGTTTATTTGGGCTTATAATAAGTTCCAGAGGGAGAGTCCATAATAGTGGGAGAGTCATGGAGCAGTTGGCTGGAACAGGAAACAGAAATCTCATCTCAAACATAAACATGAAACAGAGAGAGGCAATGGGAAGTGGAGCAAGGCTATAAACTCTCAAAGTCCACCTCCAGTGACATACTTCCTCCAGCAAGACTACACCTCCTAAACATATCCATAACCTCACCAAACAATGCCACCAACTGGGGACCAAGTATTCAAAGAACCTGAGCCTATGGGGGATATTTCCCAGTCAAACCACCACAGACCCAACTGTGTATTCTGTGACACAATTGAGGAGCACTACAGAAGAATTTCATCTTATATAGGAGCAACATCCCTAACTTGGAAGGCAAGGTGGAAATCATTGTATCTCTTACACTATTTAAATTGTTTTTTTGTTTTGAGACAGGGTCTCCCTGTAGCCCCAGCTGGCCTGGAACTCACTATAGATGAGACTGGCCTCAATCTAACAGAGAGCCACCTTTCTTTGCTTCCTGATTGCTGGGATTAAATATATGCACAACCACACCCAGTACGCTGTTTAAATTTTATATTACTGGTTACACAGATTAAAAAACAACACCTTGAGAGTTGTTCAATCTAACCATACTGTATAGCAGACAGCACAGTGTACATGGTCTTTGACTGCCACTCTTACACACTGTGAATTTGGGAACCCTGGAGCCAGAAGAATGGAGGGCACCATGGAGAAGTCCAGGCCTTTGTACCACCTGCTTCATCAGCCAAGAACAAAGAACAAAAAGACCTGAAGTGCTCCACCTCCCTTCAGAATTTGCTCTTCATTTTCTAATACCATAACACGTGCCAGAAAATGTGAAGGGCTTGGGAAGCATCAATCAGAACCACATAAGTAAAAGCACGTAGTCCTGGTACTAGCACAGTGTATACTCAGACACTGTTTGCTGAGCTGGAAATTCAAACTCAGACACTCCCTTCACTGGAAAGTGGAAGAAATTTTGGCTGCCTGCTTCCTGGCTTTCCAAGCTGGCATTTCCTTTTGTGACTACAAACTGTACTCATTTGAACTGTAAGCCAAGTGGAGCTTAAAGCTGAAGAACATGAGTAAAGATGTGTGAGCTCACCCTTGAAAGATCCTCTGCTAAATGAGTACATGGGAACCCCTCTCCAGGGCCGAGGCCTATGTCCAGCTCTTCTGAGATCAAGAATGACCAAGAACAGGAGAAAGAAATAATACAAAGCAATACAGTACAGAGCACTGATGTGAGGCATTTGAGGAAGCAACCTCAAAGCACTGCTAGGCAATAACATGGTGGGAAGAAAATGTGCTGTACAAATATAAAAGAAGCCCCGACTAAAGCCTTGGAAGGGTATGAATCTCATGCATGGCTGCCACAGAGTGCCAGCTTGGATAGAAGGATTGTCAATTCACTGAGCCAAGTTTGGAATCCAAAACATACATAGTAAAACCCAGAAATTCCAGTGTTAAGAAGTTAATCTTTGTCCTCTTAGAGCTTAAAAGAGATAAGCAGGATACAAGGACTGAAAGGGGGAAGAACAGACTATTAAAAGGCAAAATCAATCTGATAAAGGTAACTTAAACAGAACCCATAGCTAACACACTCAATGAAAAGACTGAATTCTTTTTCCCTAAGCTCAGGCAAGAACATGACTCATAACTTCTATTCAATAGTCTACTGCTGAGTCCAGCCAGTGCAGTAAGAAAAGAAAAAGAGGGTGAGTGAGTTGACTTGGAGTCATCATGCAAGCCTGATGACTTGGTTCAATCCCCAGAACCCAAGGTGAAAGGACAGAACCAATTCCCAAATATTGTTGTCTGGCCTACACACACACACACACACACACACACACACACACACACACACACACACCATGGCACATGCATGCATGCACACGCAGAGGCACACAGAATAATAAAATTTTAAAAAGAAAAAAGAAAGTTAAAAAGTAAAACATCATTTGCAGATATATCTATCTGCAATATACATATATCATCTTACTCACAAAATATCCTAAGGAATCAACAAAAAAGCTACTGAAATAAAGAGACTTAACAATTTACAAGTTACAAGGTCAGTATGCAAAAATCAACTGTATTTCTACATATGAGCAATGACAAATCCAAGGATGATATTAAGAAAATGATTTTATTTACAATAATATCAAAAAGAATAAAATACTTGGGGATAAATTTAAGAAAAGCAGCTTAAGACCTGTATACTTGAAGTACAAAATATTGCTAATAAAAATTAAGGACAATGTAATAAACAGAAATACTTCATATTCACAGGCTGAGATTCCACATTGTTAAATAGTAATTCTGGGGACTGAGGAAATGGCTCAGTAGATAAAGGTTGAGAACCAGAGTTTGGCTCCCCAGAACCTATGTAAAAACTGTTAGGCATGATGGCTGCCTGTACACAGCACCAGAGAGGCAGAGACAGAGGAACCTGTCAGAGGCAGAGACAGGGGCAGGGTGGCTAGCTAGACTAGCTAGAACCAGCAAGCTCCAGGTTCAGAGAGAGACTGTCTCAATAAATAAAAATGGGGAGCAATTGAGGAAGACACCTGAGGTCAACTTCAGCCCCCCCCCACAACACACACACACACACACACACACACACACACACACACACACACACAAAGCAATTCTTCGAAGTAGTTTATAGATTTAATCCCAACAGGCTTTTTTGTAAAAGCTAACAAACTGATCCTAAATTGTACACAGAAATGCAAAAGGCTCAAAATAGCTAAAACAGTCTTGAAAAAGAACAAGGTTGGAGGCTTTACTTTACATTGCCCAATTGTGAAGCCACAAAGCTATAATAATCATAAAAAAGACAAAGATCAATGGAACAAAACAGAAAGTCCAGAAATAAGCTGTCATGTTTACACTTGGTGAGTTTTCACAAAGATTGCAAAGTAAAATTCAATGGGGAAAAAACAGTCTTTTCAACCAACCAATGTAGTCTGGAAAATAAGATACCTCACGAAGAAACAATGTATTTCTGAGGATTCAGCAAACTGGTACCAGAGCAAAGTCCAACACACCACTGATTTTGTAAACAAGTTATCACTGGAGCATAGCCACACCCACTCATTAACAGGTCTTGATGGCTGCCTTTACCAACAACTGGCAAACCTAGGCAGTCATGACAGACTGCTTTACAAAGCCTCAAGTACTTACCTGGTTCTTTCTGAGGAGATTTAGTCATCTCAGTTTAGAACCGACTTTGCAACAGACAAAAATTAACTCACAACAAAAAAATAACTCAAAACAAGAGGAAATTTCCATGACTTTAAACCAGGCAAAGGTTTCCTAGATACAACAATAAAAATACAACAAAAATTTTTTTTTGTTTTGGTCTTTTTGAGACAGGGTCTCCCTGTAGCCCCAGCTGTCCTGGAACTCACTATGTAGACCAGGCTGGCCTTGAACTCACAGAGATCCACCTGCCTCTGCCTCCCGAGTGCTGGGATTAAAGGCATGTGCTACCACACCCAGCTACAAGTTTTTTTAAGATCAAAATTATAAACACTTGCATGTCAAAAATGGAAACAAGCTACATATTGGAAAAAAATACTTTCAAAATCAGAATGTAATAAAGGGTTTGGGTCCAGCACACAGAAAACATAACAGGATGATGAAAAGACAAATAAGCCAATTAGAATGGGGAAACGAAATGAATATACATTTCACCAAAGAAAATACATCAGCAGCAAATAAGCCCATGAAAAGATGTACATCAGAATGGCTTACTAGTGAGATGCAAATTCAAACCACAACATGGATACCACTTCACACCACTAGAATTCCTACCTTCAAAAAGAGGTTATTACAAGTGTCCAGAAGGATATGAATTTCAACCCTCAGGTATTGCTGAAGGAACCATGGTAGAGTCTCTTTAGGAACAACTTGGCAGTTTCTTAAAAAGTTAAAACTTATCAAATTCATAAACAGAATAACCCAATGAATCTATGCTTAGGTTTCTATCTATGGGAAATAACAACATATGTGGAAACAAATATCCACAATGGTTTTATTCATTATTGCCTAGAATGGGAAACAAGCAAATGTCAACCAATTGGTGACTGAATAAACAAAACACTCTGTAGAGCCATACAACAAGATACTGTTCAGTAATGAAAAGGAACACACCACTGATGTGCAACACTACCAAGTAAGCAACACCAAAAAACGTTTAGCAGAGCTGGGTGTGGCTCAGTGGTGGAGGACTTACCTAGAATGCATAAGACACTGGGTTCCATCTATTCAAAGAGTTGAAATAAACAAAAGAAACCAGGAATAACAGATATATAACCCACCTACACAAATTGTCCAGAAAACACAAATTTACAGAGGGAGAAGGAATACATGGCTACCTGGATTTGGTGGTAGGAAATGAGAAGTGTCTCAATATAGTATTCTTGAAAGGGAGGGAGGAAGGAAGAGAGGGAGGGAGGGAAAGACAGGAGAGAGGGAGAGGGAAGGGAGGGAAGGAAGGGAAGGAAGGAGGGAAGGGAGAAAGAAGAGAGAAAAGAAAGAAAACAAAAGTTGACATCATACCATCAAATTTTTGAACAGCTGCTCCAGACTGGAGGTACAATGTAACTTCCAGGATATCATGTTCACAGCTTTGTCTGACATCCAGGGCCCAGGTTGACCCTGCTACCTGGCCAGCCTTCTCAAAAACTCTCACTCCTCATGGAGGCCAGCCATTTTGATGTTGCTCCAGAGTCAGAGCCTGGGCCAAGTCTTCCACTAATTCACCACGTGACCTTGGATTACATCCCATCCTGAATCTGCTTCCACACTTGCAAGATACAGGTGACATCTCACCTCTAAGATGGAGATAATGATACCTCACAAGGTCAACATGTGCAGCTCTTAATATGATTAGCACAACACTTAGTACAGTGCACATATGTACTCTTCACAGGACTGCCTCAGGTCATTCCATCTATGTCACCTCCTCAGCAAGGCCAGGCATTTTCTCACCAACCCATCTCAAGTAAGATAAGCCCCATTACTCTTTTCATCCTTTTAATTTCCCTCTCAGAACCTGCACTTTTTTTTTCATTGTGGTTCTTTTTTCCCAGTCTGTTCCCCCTACTAGGTCTCCATGATGGCTGAGAACTTTGTTCCTCATTGCCTCTATATGGCCAGGCCAATGCCAGGCAAACAACATTGCAGTAAGCATTTGCTGAGGTGACTAACTGGCAGCTCAGGCAGTGTTCTGGCAAGGAGCCTCTCTGGCATCTGCCATCTTGTATCTCACTCATCTTTTTTGGTCTTTCTCTTCCCCAATAGTCCAGAACCAGGCTCAGAGTAACAATGAATAATGGTACATTTGATCTAGTCAGATGACTGGAATGAGTTTGGGGACCTGGCTGAATAAGTGGGTTCTTGAAGTGTGTGGAGCAATAGGAGGTAAATAACTGGAAAGGGGAAGCAGTTTGGGAACTATGAGAAGTCTGGATGTCAACAAACAATCAAATTCAGCTGAGGTATTAGAAGGTCTGCTTACACAGGGTGGTGAAGAAAAAGGGAGACATAGTAGACTTTGTTGCCATATGCCATATGCCTTTTCTTAAAGATGCTGAGGTTCAATGTACTGGTCAAAACAATTATGTATTTCAATCTTTATGTATTTCATGCATGCTTGCTCTAAAAATTGGAGTTGAATATAATTGCAACATTTTGCATCAATTAAATTTCATTTACCTTCCAGAGTCAGAGCTTGAACTTACTATGCAAATTTATGCAAATGAGTATGTAAATGAGCAGGGCCTTAACCCTTAATTTTAAGGAAACTAGAGCACCAGGATCAGACCCCAGGGATTAAATGCAAGTGGTCGCTATGAATATTTAATTTTCTCTGAAGGAGTTAGGACAGGTAATCTTTGGCATCTACCTTCTATTAACTTTTTATTCATTCACCTGGGAAACTGCTTTGTTGATCTGATTTTTTTTTTGGCGGGGGGTGGGGGTGGGTTGTTTTGTTTTTTTAACAGGGTCTCTCTAGTCCCAGCCACCTGGAACTCATATGTAGACCAGGCTGGTCTTGATCTCACAGAGACCAGTCTGCCTCAGCCTCCCGAGAGCTGGGATTAAAAATGTGCACCTCCAAGCCCGGGACTGATTTTTTTTTTCCTTTTGCTGATTTTATATTCACCTGCCTAAAGACAAAGTTAATGTTTTGTTTTTTTAACAGGGTCTCTCTAGTCCCAGCCACCTGGAACTCATATGTAGACCAGGCTGGTCTTGATCTCACAGAGACCAGTCTGCCTCAGCCTCCCGAGAGCTGGGATTAAAAATGTGCACCTCCAAGCCCGGGACTGATTTTTTTTTTCCTTTTGCTGATTTTATATTCACCTGCCTAAAGACAAAGTTAACTTCCCAACCCTCAATCAAACACATCATTACCATTACATCTTTTCTTCCATCTTCCTCTTTCAAATCAGGCATACAAGGAAGGAAGACATGACTTTCCCAGCATGGGGCCAAGTACCTCACTGTGTACCTCTGAACAAGCCATTTATTTTCTCAGATTAGTCTGCTCAACTAGAAAAGGAAGCTAACAACTCCCAAAGTTCTCTCTAGTTTAAATACTTGACCAAACTAAATAGGGTACCAGCATCCCTGCAGGCCAGGTAGAAGCAATGTCAAAATTTTCAGGCAGCCAAAATGTGTATCAGGCTGGCTGGAAGTTTGAAATGAGAAAAGATCTAGATTAAAGTCATAAATATTACTCAACTAGTGCCTTAGACAAACATGCTTAACCTCTCCAAGCCTGATTTTCCAACTCTAAATTGTTTATAGTAGGAGCTGGTCAGTGGATAAGAGCACTTCCCTAGGTATAGTTCCCAGCACTCACATCCAGAGGCTCACAATCACCTGTAACTCCAGTTCAGGGAATCTCACCCTCTTCTGACGATCATGGATGGCCACATGTAGTATATAAATAGGTACACACATATACCCATAAAATAAAAATAAATCTTCAAAACAAGAGAGAGAATATTTCTAAGCATTTGTAAAATACAGAATTATTAGGAAAACTAGAAATAAAAAGTCATTTTCAGTCAACTTAAAAGCCATCTCCAACACTTCCCTGAACACTTGAAAACTCAGACCATTATTCCCCCCAAACAGGAGACTTAGTGACAAAGGTGGAGACCATCCTGAGTTAAAGCTTTCCTCCTAAATTCTACCTCAGCATCTTGCCTCTCAGCCTTCCAACAGAAACTTATCTTTCCCCCATTTCATTCTTGACACAAGCCAAATCAGCAAGGATACACAGCACCTGGTAAGTACTCAACATGCTGCAGACTCTGGGAGAGGCCCCCACAAATCACTCTGCATGTCCTCTCCTCTCCACATATACCTTTATCTTATCCTTATCTCAACTTTTTTCTTTCAATGAGACAAATGTAACCCAAGAAATAACTTGTTCAGATAAGGTCACACAGCTAATTAGCCTGAAGTCTTTTTTGAACTACCTCTCTAATTCACCTTGTCCAAACTCTTATTTTGTTTAAATTTGATTCTGTTCATGGGTTCATTCACTTAACCACTCAACAATGATTGAAAAGGCACCCACTATCTGTCATGCACAGTAGTTCAACAAACAGTCTTGGAGTTGACCTACTTCATTCCTAAGTCTCCTACAGGTGATCTATGTGACCTTGGATATGTTGACAGCACCTCAGTTCTGGGTAATCTATAAAATGGGCTACAGGAATTCTACTTCTCTCACACGTCTGTTGAAAATTAAATAATACCTTTAAAGGGCTGCCACTGTGCACTGAAATATGAGCTGCACTTATTCTCCCAGGTTCTGGGAATAAAGTCTTGAATCACACAAGAACCTCACTCACCTAAGCAGCTTAAGTTCTAACAGACACAATAACCACACTGTTTCAAACTGTGACCATGCTATGAAAATCACACATGTGACAATGGTGTAAGAAGCTGCTTGAAACTCTGGTGGTCAAGGAAGAATTCTTGGATGACAATCTGAGCTGTAGCAAGAATAACGAAAGCCAGATTAACGACATGTGAGGAGAAACAGCAAACGCTGAGATCTTGTGCTTCAAGCGAACTGGGGTCTTCAGGGAAGAACAAGGAGGTCCTGAGGCTAGATAAGCATATATATGGAGGTGATGGAACAGGCCCAGGACGGAGTCAGAGGGTACCAGGACAGCTTGTAAAGGCAAGTGACTTATTTAATCAACTTTAACAGGGTAGAGGCCCTGTAGGATTGGGGGGGGGCACAGGACCTAATAGTATACTGTTCGCAAATTGGCCCCAAGGAGAAAGAGTGAGCAGGGGTGAAAACGGTGGACCACGTCGGGAAGTGCTGCAGTCGGAGAAGCCGGGTTCTAAGGATGGGAGGGCTCCGAACAAATTCAGAAAACGGAAGAGCTAAACTGGTGGGCGCCGGCTCGCGGCTGCAGGCTTCCCTCTGGGGCCAACGGCCTCCCCACCTGTCCAGTTTTCTCGCACAGCAGCTCCCATTCCCGCCCGCCCGCGCCCTCCGGCCGCCCCGCCGCGCCGCTCACCCGGATGCCCTGCAGCACCCGGACCCGCTCCTCCTCGTCCATGCCGAAGGACACCCTTCGGGCCTCGGCACTCTCGGAGCTGCCCATGACAGGAGGCTGGGCGGCAACGCCAGCCGGCTCCGGAGCAACAAGACCACCCCTGCGCGGCTGCCGACGCTAGCGACGGGCACAGGCGATTAACACCGCTCCCCATTGGCCGCTGCAGGGAGCTCGCCCAATCCAGGTGGCGCGTGCCCGCAGTGCCTTGTGGGGGTTGTAGTGCAACTTCTGGGTGCTGTGTAGGGGCGGGGTGTAGTGCGGTGGGGGTGTGGTGGTCTGAGGCCCCGGACCCGAGTAGGTGGGATAGTGGAATGAAGAGCCACAGAGTGGCGGAGGCGGTGTCCAGTTCCTTCGTAAAGGTTATCCTAGAAGCTCAGAAGAGACCATCGAGGCCGCTGAGGTAACCATCCTTGGGCTGGTTTATGTCAAGTAACACCAGGCTCCTGGCAAGCACTGACTCACCCCACCTGATATGACCTGCCTTATACAGCTTCAGTCATGAAGGAATGGAAGCACAAGTAAATAAATTTACTGTAATGAATGGAAAACAGCACCGTACTACCACGAGAAAAGGTAATAAATCAGTAACCTCAGCCGGGCTTGGTGGCGCATGTCAGCACTCAGGAGGTAAAGGCAGGAGGTGGATCTCCGAACTGGAGGTCAGCCAGGTGTACAGAGTGAATTCCAGGTCAACTCGGGCAACAGGGAGACCTCTGACAGAGGACAGAGGGTTAATGCATATCAACTCTCAACAGAGAAGCTTATGGTACTACTTGTGCTTTGATTCCTTCATGACGGAAGCTGAATACCGCTCCCCCCATCTCAAACTCAAGATCCTTCTGCCTCAGGCTCCCTAGTGCTGAGATTACAGGCATGTGCCATCACTCCCAGCTTGAAATCTTTTTCCTTAATGTAGGTATTTGTCAGTGTAAACTTCACTTTTAAAAAATGTTTTTGCAGGACTAGAGAGATGGCTCAGTGATTAAGAGCACTGACTGTTCTTGCAGAGGACCAGGGTTCAAATCCCAGCACCCACATGGCAGGTAACAACTGTCCTAACTTCAGTTCCAGGGGACCCGATGCCCTCTTCTGACCTCCACAGGCATTGAAGGACACAGGTGCACTTATATGCAGCCAATACACTCATACAAATCAAAATAATTTTAAAAATTTTAATGCTTTTCCAAGTCAGTGAGATGACTCAGCAGGTAACTCACTTTCTACCAAGCCCAATGACCTGAGTTTAATCTCCAGGATCCATGTGGTGGAAGGAGAGAACTGATTCCTCCCTTCACATACACGGTGTGGCACTAACATTTGCACACCTATACACACATCCACACATCCACACACACCATGTAATAAAAAATAATCGACCCCAAGCTCAGTTAGCAAGTCCAATAAACTTAAGATTCTTCAAAAAAAATAGATGCTTTTGCTATATTCTTTATGATTTGTTATTTTTGTTTCCATTTTTGTCTCACAGTACCTTTTTGTTTGTTTTTTGTTTGTTTTGTTTTTTTTGAGACGGTCTCCCTGTAGCCCCAGCTGGCCTGGAACTTATGTCAGCCAGACTGAACTTGATCTCACAGAGATCCTCCTGACTCTGCCGCTTGAGTGCTGGGATTAAAGGTGTACACCAACATGCCTGACTTTACATTATCTTTTTATTTCCCTTTTGATTTCTTCTTTAGCCCATTGTGTTGTTTTAATTTCCTCACATTTATGAGTTTGCCAAAATTCCTTCTATGGTACTGATTTTTCATTAAAAAGAAAAAGAACTATCTGCCATAGTTTGGATCTTAAATGTCCCTCAAAGGCCCATGGCTTGAAGGCTTTGTTCCCAGGAAAGCACTGTTAGAACACGATGAACCCCTTAATAGTCATTAAGTCATTGAACAGCATGTATTTGAAGTGAGTAGCCTCTGCCTGTTCCTGTCTTTGGCTTTCTGGCTGAGGTGAATGGTTTGGCTCTGCCATGCTATCTCTGCCATAATGCAGCATCTCACCACAGGCAATAGGCTCACGCATTCATGTGCTGAAATTTCCAAAACCATGTGCCAAAATAAAACTCTTCTCTATAAATTGGTGATCTCAGATATTTGTTATTATGGCAGAAAACTGACTAACACAGCATCTGAAAAGGAAATTAAGAAAACTATATCACTTATGATAGCACTGAAAAAGTTTAGTGAGCTTGGAAATAAATTTAAACATGTACAATGAAACAATGGCATCAATGAAGGGTGTTGTATAAGGTACAAATATAATATCCTGTGTTCACAGAATGGAAAAATAATGTTAAAATATCCATACCGCCCAAAACAGTCTACAGTTTCAGAGAAATCACTGTCAAAATTCCAATGGTGCTTGTCACAGAAATAGAAAAAGAACAATCCAGAAACTTCACATGGAACCACAAGAGACCCCAGATAAATGTATCATCATACTATATGCCTTAAATACATAGTTTTGTCAATTACACCTTCATAAACTGAAGGGGTGATCAAATTGTGGACAATTCTGGACATAATTTGTACTCAAGAGCTACCATAGGACCAAGCTGAAGGTAGTCTCTAGCTTTGACCATGTCAGGTCAGTCATCTAAGGATAGTTCCTCAGAGAAGGCAGCATCTGTGAGTTGTCCACATCTCACACCCGTAACAGTAGGAGACAGCCTTAGTGGCCAGTAAACAAAGTCCAGGTGAGACACCTCAAGCATTCACTGTATGTTTCAAATATTCTCAGTCTCCTGGGACACCTAGATGGGTTCTGTGACAATGAGAAAGGTAAACAAATTGAGGAAAGGACTGGCTTTTATTTTTGGGTCAAATGATGAAATGATGAATACATTGAACAAATTCAGCAAAATAAGAATCAGGGCCAAGGGTGACCCTACGACTATGTGGCTTTACCACTTCTGTGAAAAGTCTTAAGGAGTCTTGGAATTTCACAGGCCTTACAGTCTGGGAGGGAGGATTTACACATGACTGACACCCCAGTAGATACTTATCCCCATTTCATGGATAACTGAGGAACAAACAGGTAGGTAAATATAATGTAACATGATGAATCAAAAGTAAGATGAGGATTTTTTCCCAGTGTGGATCAAACCTAGGACCTCATGCATGCCAGGCTAGCACTTTTCTTCTGATCTACACTCCCAGCCTAGGATAGCATTTGAATAAAGGCACTGTGATAGGAAGGAAGAGGAAAGGAAAGGAGGAAAATAATTGCATGTTTTTATGTTAATCCATAGCCAGTTATTGAGTCTAGAAAACCTTGATTGCTATGATCCTTCCTAAGGCCCTGGAAATTGGAGCTCTAGGAGAGGTAAAATGTGTCACTCCCTAGTGAATTGCCATGTGCCATCCTTTCTTCCTTAACAACAGAACCCCAATTTCCTTCAGTATAGCCATGTGCCCACTAGGAAAAAAAAGCCTGGTTCTTACTGGTCAAACTTGGGTCAGTTTAAGAGTGGCTAGAGAAATGGCTCAGTAGTAAAGAGCATTTTCTACAAAAGACCTGGGATCACTTTCTAGCACCTACATGGCAACTGGCAAGCTGCCTATAACTTCAGTTCCAAGGGATCTGATGCCCTCTTCTAGCTTCTGTGGGCTCTTGCACACACATGGTGCATGTAAACTCACATAGACACATACACATAAGTTAAAGAAATAAATCTTTAATGATAACAATAGAAAACAATGTCTTACAACACATTTAATTTTTAAAATATTGTATTTATTAATTTTATTTTATGGGTATGAGTGCATTGCTTATAAGTGCACCTATTTTGTGCAATGCCTGCAGAGGTCAGAAGGCATTGGGTTCCCCTGGAACTAGAGTTGTGGACAGTTACTAGCAACCATATGGGTGCTGGGAATGAAACCCCAATCCTCTGCAAGAGTAGCCAGTGCTCTTAACCACTGAGCAATCTCTCCAGCCCTTCAACTTTTTTCTTAATTCATTAGTCCACTCTTTTTAAAATTCTGTTTTATGTAGGCTGGAGAGATAGCTCAGTGGTTAAGAGCACTGACTGCTCTTGGAGAGGACCCAAGCTCTACTGCTAGCAACCACATGGTGCTAACAACCACCCATAATCCAATTCCAGGGGATCACAATGCCATCTTCTGACCTCCTTAGAAATTGCATGACACAGGTGCACTTACACACATGCAGGCAATACACTCATACACATAAAAATAATAAATAAAAAAATTTTAAATTGTTTTATTTACTATTAGTATGCATGTGTGTGGGAACCTAAAAGCCCCACCTTGCAGAAGTCAGAGAGGAAGTTACTGGGGCACAGCCTGACTTGCTTTGAAAGTCTGAAGAATACTTCCACACTGCTGAGGAGTGCATGATCAGCACGTGACCATCCTTAAGATACACTCTGGGGGGCGGGGGATTTCCAGGTGCCTTTATAAGCTCTGTAACACCTGCAATAAATGAGTCCCTGCTTGACTAGGCTCCCGGTTGTGTCTGATTGTCCCTGGTACTGGGGGCAGCGTGGGCTGGCCAATGGTGCGCTTACTCATCCCCAATCATCACAGGGGTCGCTGGCTCCAACTCCCGGCAGCTGGTGCCCAGCGTGGTGCTTGAAGGAAGGTGAAAAGAAGAAAAGAAAGAAGAAAGAAAGAAGAAAAACGGATTGGGCCAATCAGGAAGTTCGGGGTAAGCGAGACCTGGAAAGATGGGTAAAGCAACTTTTAAGCTTGAGGACCCAGCACTTAAAGCACTGAGAGATATGCTTAAAAACAGGGGATTGGATCTGTCAGATCTGGTAGCTCAAAAGGTTTGGGCAGAGGCGATGCATTTGGCTCCCTGACTACTTGGGGCTAATGTTTTTTTTTTTTTTTTACTGGGGATACATGGGAATCATGGGAAGAGTTTGAGGAAGAAGGCAGAAATGCAACAGAAGTGAAACCAAAAGTGGCCAAAGTAATAAGCGGCACCTCAGTCGTGCCCTGGCCAGATTCAGAGCCTCCCAGGACCCATGAAAACAGGACCCATGGGTGCCTTTTTCAGAAGGGTGGGGCAGGGCAGAGTGCACAAGTCAGGGGCCTGCACGAAAGCTGGGCGGGGGACCGCCCCTCCAGCTGGTAACTGGTGGTGGCCGCCAAGCGCATTAAAAAAAAAAAAAAACCACCATTGGTGGTGCACTGCAACTGGCTATGGGATGGCTGGGAAGGCCCAGTTCAGGGAAGGTGGCTCTGCCCCCCCATGCATTCCACAGGCAGCCGGGGAACCACCCTGCCCCCTAGTGTTACAGCTCCGTTGGCAGCAGCGCTCACTGAATCCTGGGCTGAGGGAGCCCTTAGTAAATGCCTACAATGTTTTCACTGATGGGGGCAGATGAGAAACCAAAAAGATATGTCCACACTTGTGATGGCTCAGCTCAATTCAAGGAACTCATGGCCATTGCTTTCTGACAGTATTCAGACTCGTATGCTCCTTAGAGAGAGAGAAGCCCCTATTTTCTTACAGCATCTTAGGGGGCACCAAGGATTGCCTGGGCTTTTATCCCAAGGCAATGCAGAGGCAGACAAGATGGCTTATT
>NW_008333794.1:2441451-2442147 GCF_000622305.1 Nannospalax galili
AAACATGCTCAGTCTCATTTTCTCCAGTGCTTTGCTACATTGGGATTGCCCCAAAGAATTAAAACTGATAATGTACCGTGTTTTGAGAGTAAAAATTTACAGGATTTCTTCTCACTTTGGGGAATTCAACACAATACAGGAATTCCCTACAATCCCCAAGGTCAAGCCATTATAGAATGCAACCATCAAAACCTAAAAATTCAATTACAAAAACAAAAAGGGTGAATAAGCCCCCACCAACAGTTGTTGTGTGTGGCCTTATTCACTATTAATGTTCTTAATTTTCAAAAAAAAAAAATCAGTTGGAATCCCAGTTTCATAAGCATTAGGGATGACAGGAGCAGAGATCTGAGGTACAGGTAAGATGGAAGGACCCCATCACTGGGCAACGGAAAGGACCAGATCCATTGCTAACCATTGGTCGAGGCTTTGGGTGTGTCTACCCTACAGGAGAGTCAAACCCCATATGGGTGACTGCGAAAAACCTTAAGTGGGTAGGCCAGGATCCGACTGACTAGCATGACGGTCCATGGACAATAGTTCATGAGACAAAATTCCTCTCTTTATTTGTATCCATCTGAGGTAAAGGACTCAGTTCCTTGGCTTCATTGCCAGTCAACTTCTACAACTGGCTGATTGGCTAAAAGGAACATGGTCTCAGAAGTATTTCAACTTGTCCTACGCCATGACTTGCTT
>NW_008333794.1:2442304-2455153 GCF_000622305.1 Nannospalax galili
GAGTTAGGCAGAGACTAAGACTGTCACATCCTGTCATTACCCTTGCAGCTGCCCTTAATCATGACGCATTTTTAGCCAAGGACGGGTAAGATGTCCCATGACAAGTACTCCTAAGACAGGACATGCACATGGCCAGGTGTATGATCCAATGATGGGCAAGGCTTGGTCAGAGGTGACACAACCTAAGACAGGCAAAAATGCATAAGATTAGAGGAAGGAGCTAGCCATCTCTCCTCAGGGAGCCATCTATGAGGTGGGTAACCCGTGAAATAAAGTCAGTCCGGCCTTAAAATAAAAATAAAAGGGGGTGATGTGGGGACCTAAAAGCCCCACCTTGCAGAAGTCCGAGAGGAAGTTACTGGGGCACAGCCTGACTTGCTTTGAAAGTCTGAAGAATACTTCTGCACTGCTGAGGAGTGCATGATCAGCATGTGACCATCCTTAAGATACACCCTCTGGGAGGAGGAGGGATTTCTAGGTGCCTTATAAGCTCTGCAACACCTGAAATAAATGAGTCCCTGCTTGACTAGGCTCCCCGTTGCATCTGATTGTCCCAGGTACTGGGGGCGGCATGGGCTGGCGAACAGTGTGCTTACTCATCCCCAATCATCACTGCGCAGGGGTCGCTGGCTCGAACCCCTGGCACATGTGTATAGGGTCTCTCCCTCCCCTTGTGGGTTGTTGGCCACCTGTCCACGAGGACAAAGGGAGCAGAAGTGATGAATGGGGTCAGGGTGGCCAGTGAGCACTGATGGAAGAAAGCCCTTCCGGGAAGGCAGATTCAGTGCTACAGCTCCAGATTCAGTGATACAGCTCCATTTATCCAGTGGGGGTTAGGGAAAATATAGTGTGGAGGCAGCAGCCAAAGCCTCAGCTGATAGGTGCTCATAGTATGCTTTATTTACATGTGGTGGGGGATCCTATCATCTGACTATAGGGCAATGCCTAATTATCATATAGAAAAAAACTGAGGGTGTTTTTACTCCAGGTAACTATGCCAAAGGTCATGCTCTGAATAAGGTCAGGTATCTGTGCTTGGAGGCACTTTCGCAGAGAGCAGGAGGCCCCCGCTGAGAAAGGGAGTCCTTCCATATAGCACTGAGCCCCTTAGAGCTATCTGGACATGGAGGACTACAACCTTAGCAGCAGGGTCCCCCAACACATGTGCACTTGTGTGTGTATGTGTGTGTGTGTGTTTGTATGATGTTGGGGGCAGCATGTGTGTGTCACATGTGGAAGTTGGAGGACAACTTTCAGGAGTCTGTTCTCTCCTTCCACCCTAGGGCCTGGGAATTGAACTCAGATTGTCAGGCAAGCACTTTTACTAGCTGAGCCATCTCACCACCATCACCATTAGTCCATTCTGAAGGAAGAGGCAGAAAACATCAAAACAAATGAGAAATTTTTTTTTTTTAAAATTACACTCTGTGTGTGTGTGTGTGTGCGTGTGTGTGTGTGTGCGTGTGTGTGTGTCATGAAGCACGTGTGGAAGTAGAGGACAATTTTTAGGAGTCAGTTCTCTCCTTCCACCATGTGGGTCCTGGGGATTGAACTGAGGTCATCAGTCTTGGCAGTAAATGCCTTTACCCGCTGAGCAACCTCACCCCACCAAAAAACCCTTCTTTATACATAAGAATACCAGCTAGTCAATGCCAAAGGAGTTTGAGATTCTTTTAAACTGCCATTTTGCCATCCTCAGTAACATGTAATGAATGTAATCAAAGATCATCAAAAGATACTAAAGCCACTGGAGGAAAAGGTTGTTAGGAAGCAGGCTATTTACCCATTCTTCTAGTCTTGGCAGATTTTTTATTAATTACCAACAACAACAACCAAAAAACATTAAAATGAGGAAACTCAAGGTTCCTACCCTAATAACCAAGGTGTGCATCGCTGGCAGAACCAGTGTGGCCCCCTTTAGGAACAAGTAACAGCCTTTGCTGTGGAGTACTGCCATCAGTGAAACCTGAATATAATGGAGGAGAAACAAACCCAAGAGAATGGTCTTGGACCCTTCTAAAGGTTCAGTGTCACAGATAAACAGGAACAGAAGTTGTCTTAAAGGAAACAGAAGCAGAGCAAGAAAATGTACCAGATAATCTCAACTGGTCCCCAAGTTCAAACAACAGTGGGGCTCCAGTGTAGTTCAGTGGTAGAATCACTCGCCTAGCATCAGATAAACCCTAGGTTTGATGCCCCAGCACACAAAACTAAGTAGTCCTTTAAACAACCCTCCAATGTATAAAAACAAGCAATAAATGTCACAACACCACAGTGATAAAAAGGCATTTAAGTCAATTGAGACAATATGTATGGCATAGTACCCTAGACTTTGTTGTTGTTTCTGGGGTTAGGGAGCACCTCCCACATACTGAATGTGCACTTTACTACTGAGTTACACCCTTGGCCCTTCTGGGTGAATTAAAATTCTTCATTAATTTATTACTGAGTCAATTTAATTTTCTTGTTCTTGGGAGATGTGTGCTAAAATATTGAAGAGTGTCCAAATGTCTAATTTACACTCAAATAGTTCGAGGTTTGGGATGGCAGTAGATGATTCTCGGTGCAATGTATCCTAGTGTCCATTATATTGCTATTTTTGTTGATTGCATAGGCTTGACATTTCTCAGAATAACAGAATAGGAAAATACAATTCTGTACCGAGGGAAAAAAAACCAACTGTCCAAGATGGCCTTGTCCCCTACAGCGGTAAGTGACCTTATGACCCAGCTCTGGTTTCAAAGACTCCTGAGTAGTGTGGCACCTGGAGGGCAGACTGCATGTTGCTGAATACAGCCCCTCTGGTGTCTCAGTGTGGGGCCAAATCCTGGCTCTCTCTAGAGCTGCACCCTTGGGCAAGTTACAGCCTCTGTGCCTCATTCTCTGACAGAAGTGAGAATGAAACTGGTGTTAGAGAGTGCTTAATGAGCACCCCACACCTAGTGAACTCTTTTGCCTCAACTATTGGAGTTGAATGACTTGGATTTTGAAAATAGCACTTTGGCAACCAGGGCAGAGGGGACCCTGGAGGGGGAATTCTTTAAGGCAGCATGTCTTAAATGAGAGTCCTCAGAATCATACAGAGGAAGAGAAGGGCTGGCCGTGGAAATGACTGTCTTTTCCATTCTAGAAGCCCTCGCCAGGGGCTGGGTGTCTGCCTCCACTACTTTTGTTCACTATGGTGCTGGCAGCCCTCACTACCAGGTCAGTGAGGCAAGAAAATGGAACCCAAACCATCCACATTGGAAGGGAAGATGCAGTCAGTCTCTGTTTGCACATGGCATGGCCTCGCACATAGAAAATCCTAAGGGATACACACACAAAATTTGTTAGAATAAGTTAAGCAAAGTTACAAAAAGGAAACTCAGCATAAAGCTCAAATCTGTTTCTATAAGATGAGCAATCCAAAAATGAAATTCAGAAAGCAACTGTGTTCCCACTAGGATCAAAAAGAATTGGATGCCCAAGTATAACTTTAAAGATGTGTGGAGTGTGTACCCCAAAACTACATAACACTGCTTCCCGGGAATGGGGCTGGAAATTACTAGAGGATGTGTTGTGGAGGTTGAAAGCAGTCTGTGCTGGTTGAGGTTACTGTGGTATCAACATTTCCCACAGTCCCCAAGCTGTACACATAATATTCATGTTTTAGTATATGGAAAGGATACCTCGATAAAAGCATTAATAGAATGTTTGGAGGAGTTAGCACTATAATATTTTATTTCCTTTTTTCTTGGTTTTTGTTTTGTTTTGTTGGTTTTGTAAGACAGGGTCTTATGTAGTCCAAGATAGCCTGGAACTTACTATGTAGCTAAAGGTGTCCTTGAACTCATGATCTGCCTGCCTTCATCTTCCAAGTGTTCAGATCACCTGTGTGTGCCACTATGACTATTTCTTTTTTTAAATTAATTTTCCAATTAGTATATAAAATAATGAATTTAATTATGACATTTTCTTTAAAATTTTTTTTTGCATTTATCTATTTATTTGGTGGGGTCATTCATACTATAGCACACATGTGGAGGTCAGAGGACCACTTGTGGGAGTCAGTTGTTGCCTTTTCCACATGGGTCCTGGGATTGAACTCAGGTAATCAGGCTTGACAGCAAGTACCTTTACTTGCTGAGCCATCTTGCCAGCCATAGTTATGACATTTTCATACCTATGTATCATTGTGCTTTGCTCATATCTGTTCCCTTCTACTCTCTCCTCCTTCATCCATCACTAGTTCTCTTCCTCCACACAAATAGTCTCCTTTCTGCTTTCATGACATGTCAATAGATGATTGATTGGTGGTGATAGATGATTGATAGATGATAGATAAATGATAAATAGATAGATGATAGATAGATGGATGGATAGATAGATAGATAGATCTAGATGCCATGTAAGAGATCAAACATGTTTTTTCTCCCATTACCCTCTCTTGTCCCACCTCATAAGCCCGTTCCTCCTGCTGCACAGCTCCCCTTTTTTTACGTCATAAAAATGTATATATGTATATTTGTGTTGTGTGTGTGTGTTACATAATGAGAGGAAAAAAGATGACAGTTGTATTTCTGCATCTGGCTTATTTCATTAACATGATGGTCTTCTGTTCCGTCTGTTTTCCTAAAATGACATTCCATTCTCCTTTATGGTTGACTAAAACTCCATTGTGTGTATTCACCACATTATCCAGTCATCTGTTGATGGCCCTCTAATCTGGTTCCTTGTTGTTCTTGTTTGCTTCTCTATTGATTTGATAAAACACCAAAACCAACTTGGAGAAGAGTTTATTTGGCTTACTTGTCCTGATCACAGCTCATCATTGAGAGAAGCCAAGGCAGGAACTGACGGCAGGAACCTGGAGGCAGGAACTGAAGCAGAGACCACGGAGGACTATTGTTCACTGACTTGCTCTCTGGCTGCTGCTCAGCCTGCTTTCTTTTTTATTTTTTAATTTATTATTAAATTGTGGGCATGGTGTGTGTGTGTGTGTGTGTGTGTGTGTGTGTGTGCACATAAGTGCATGAGTCCATGAGTGTAGGTGCCCATGAAAGTCAGAAGTATCAGATCCCCCAGGGGTGAGAGTTACAGGCAGTTTTCAGCCACCAGATGTGGTTGCTAGGAATTGAACTGGGGTCCTCTGGAAAAGAAGTATGTACTCTTAACCACTGAGCCATCTATGCAGCCCTCAGCCTGCTTATTCAACCCAGGACCACCTGTCCAGGTATGGTACCACCCACAGTGGGTTGGGCCCTCCCACATCACTCAGTAGTCAATAAAATGCTTCACAGACATGCTTACAGGCCAATTCGATAGAGGAACATCCCCAATTGAGGTTCCCTCTTCCCAGCTGTGTCGAGTTAACAACTGAAGCTGACCGTGACACTTATTTGGGCTATTGTGAACAGCACAGTAATAATCATGGGTGTGCAGGTGTCCCTGTAGTGTGCCGACTTAGATTCCATCAGATATACACAAGAGTAGCTGGCTACTACACTATTTCTTTTCTTTTTTTCTTTTCTTTCTTTTTGTTTGAGGAACCACCATACTGACAGTTTAAGTTCCCACAAGTAGTGTTTAAGTGTTTCTCTGTCCCCTGCATCCTCACATCCTTGTCAGCATTTCTTGCCATTTGTTTTCTTGATGACAGCCATTCTGATTGGAGTGAGATGGAATCTCAATGCATTTTAACTTGCATTTCCCTGATGGCTAAAGATATTGAAAATTTTTTCAGATTTTTTTGGCCGTAGGTCCTTCTTTCGAGGACTCTTTGTTCAATGTATTTACCCATTTATTGATTGGATAATTTTTGGTGTTTAATTTTTTAAGTTCTTTATAGATTCTATATATTAATCTCCTATCAAACATATAGTTGGCAAAGAGTCTCTCCCATCCTGTAAGCTGTCCTTTCACTCTGATGATTACCTTCTTTGTTGTGCAGGTTTTTAAATCCATGCAATCCTGTTTGTCAGTTTTTGCCATTATTTCCTGAACTAATGAGTCCTTTTCAGAAAGCACATGCCTATGCCTGAATTTTGAACTGTTTTTCCTGTTTTCCTTCAACAGGTTCAAAGTCTGGGATATTATATTAAGGTCTCTAATCTGGTTTGTGCTGACTTTTACTCAGAGAGGGAGACTGGGCTAGTTTCATTCTTCTACATGTGCATGCCTTGTTCTTCCAGCTGCATTGACTGAAGAGGATGACTTTCCTCCAATGTATTTTTTTTTTGATACCTTTCTCAAAACTTACGTGGCTGTAGCTACATGGATCAGTTTCTGAATCCTCTGTTCTAGTCTGTTAGTCCATATGTCTGATTTGACACCAGTGCTGGGCTGTTCTTGTCACTGTGGCTCTGTATGTAGTATAGTTTGTAGTATAGTTTTACTGCAATACCACCAGCATAACTCTTTCTGCTTTGTTTGGGGTCTTTTGTGCCTCCTTATTAATTTGTTTTTTTTTTTCTAGTTCTATGAAGAATGTCATTGGAATTTTGATGGACATTGAACCAAATCTGAAGATCACTTTGGTAATATGACATTTTTACAATCATGTTTTATTTCTCAACTCAAAATGTGGATGGGCAAGGACTGGTGATTCTGGCTTACAGGCCCCACTAGGTTTTAACTGCACCATTTAAAGCATATGATTCCGTTAGTCAAGTCAGTAGGAGAAATGAGGCTGGGACACTGGAGGGATGAGCACCAGGTTTCCCTGGAACCCCACAGGTCCCTGTCATTCCTCTGATGGGACTGGCCACATAATCATCTGACTACAGTGGCTGAGAAGTGCTATCTGCCCTAAGTAGAAGGAAAGAAGAAACTGACCAGTAAGCACTTATAACATTGGACATAATGAGGGAAAAGCTCACTGACCCCTGTGGTCCACCTGAGAAAACAGACTGGGAGTGAGAGATTTCTCACACTGAAAAGGGAAAGAAGAGTCACAAATGCAATCAACTTGGGAGCATATATGTTGTGACTGTACGTATATCCTGTTGAACAGTGACCCTATCATCTGGATCTTCCACCTTAGATGAATGTGTTTCTGTGTGATGACCGTCACTCAGCCAATTTGATAGCAAATTGTCTTCAGTGTTCTACACTAGTTCTTACTGCTTTCATACCAGCACTTGGGAGGCAGAAGCAGGCAGATATCTGAGTTTGAGGCCAGCCTGGTCTACATAATAAGTTCCAATCAGCCAGGGATACCATAGGGAGATCCTATCTCAAAATATAAAATAAAACAAAACAAAATAAGGGGGTGTGGGATGGAGAGATGGCTCAGTGGTTAAGAGTACTAGCTGCTCTTGCAGAGGACCTGGATTTGGTTCCCAGCACGCACATGGCAGCTAGCAGCCATCCGTAACTCCAGTTCCAGGGGACCTGATGCTGTACTGGATATCTTTAGTTGTCAACTTGACACACCTGGATAGAGAGAGCCTTAACTGGAGAATTGTCTCATTGGACTGGCCTGTGGCCATGTCTGTGGGATATTTTCTTGATTTTTGATTTATGTGGGAGGGCCCAGCCTACTGTGGGCAGTGCCACTGCTGAGCAGGTGGTTCTGTATTGTATAAGAAAGCAGGCTGAATATGTGCCACGGGAACAAGTCAGTAAACAGCTTTCCTCCATGGCCTGTGCTTCAGCTCCTGCCTCCAGTTTCCTGTCCTGACTTTCTATCTTGGGCTCCCTGATGAACTGTGACCCAGGAGATGTGTGTCAATAAACCCTTTCTTCCCCAAGTTGGTATTGTTCAGAGTATTTTGTCACAGCAATGGAGAAGCAAAATAGAACAGACACCCTCTTCTGACCTCTTCAGGCATTGTACGACATGGGTGCACTTACATATATGCAAGCAATACATTCATACCCATAAGATAAAAATAACAAATAAAATGTTTTAAATAAAATAAAACAAAAACAAAAAAAATCCAATTTCCTTCATGCTGAAGTTTCAAATACAGACTCAGAAAAGCAAGCGACATATGTTCTCCCTCATTTGTGGATTGAAGCACCAATCCCTTATATGTGAATATATATCCTAATGTAACAGCAGGAGCTAGGAAGCTGGAAAGGAAACACAGAGGGAAAGGGAAAGAAAGAGCCCAAACGAGGGGAATAGTAGGGAAAAGATGTTACCAAGGGGGACATGGGGAAAATGAGGACATTCAACTGGGAAGGGAGAAGGGAAGGACACACAAGGAACCCTGGGGGTAAAGGGGATGAAGGAACTCAAGAGAGAGGGATATAGCAGATAGGTATTTTCAAGGGGAAAATAAGGGCACTTAAACTGAGGATGGAGGAGGGAGGCTAGATAGGGAGAGAGAGATAGAGGAGAGATAAATAAAGCTTAGATGGCATAAAAAGCCAGAGGGAAATGTATTAACTCAACCCCCCATAAAATACACATATAATAGCTGAACATTAGTGCATGTGTATACTTGAAGGCTCTATAATAAGGAACACAGTGCCAGATAGGAGAAACCTTCCTTTGAGTTGTTGGCCAGAGTAGTCCAAGGGGCTCCCAAAATAACATGGGGTAATAACATTACCTCCTAGAATTTGAAGGTAAGACCCTATTGCTGAAGACAGGGCATACTTGAGACACAGAACTTGGAGCAATGGAGCTGGAACTAACCTGGAAGCCTTCTCCCTGAAAAATAGCTCTCATAGTTCTAGAGGGTGCTATATAAGCTGCTAAAGGAGAAAATCAATCAACAATCCAACCCACCTCTAAAGCCTAACAACCACAATGACTGGCACAGCAATCTACCTCTATTGGTGCAGTAGTGGCACTGTTATCCAGGGGGCAATCAACAGCTATCTAATTGGACTTAAAGCCTTCTCAATGGGAGGGAACTCTTGGCTGACACTGTAAATATAGCCAAATACACATGGCTGGAGAGGTCCTAGATCCTAGATACCCTACCTCTGTCATATCTCTAGACAAATGAAATTTTTTACAGTATGCTAAATATGGATCCTTATATTTATAGACAAATGTACCATACACCACTAATCAAAGAAGCCTCTTTTTGTAACAGATGGAGGTTACTGCAGAGTTCCACAACTGGTCACACACAGAGAATACATGTCTGAGACACCCAGCCCTAAGTGACACATATACAGTGGAATCTCTATACCTAAGGCTCATGGAACATAACAGGAGTAGAAGAAAGCTTCACCAACAAAGCTTCCTTATACAACAGAGTGCAATGCACACAGGAGGCCACAACTGGCTAAGTTTTAGAGAATAAGAGACTGCAGAGTGTGTGTCCTTGGACAAGACTCCTATATTAAATCTCACCCACCCATGGCTCAGGAACTATTTCAGAAGAAGGGGTGGAAAGATTTCAAGAGCCAGATTTCAAGATTTCAAGGTTGGGGCATGAATATAAAGAAACAGAGATTTTTCAGGCCACTGGAAATATGCTCATATATGACAGCAACCAACTCATGCAGGCTCAATCAGACAAACACCTAGCATAGAACGGGGAGAATGGGCAGCAGCCCCAACTCTAGCCAAGGAACTACTGGCAAATGATTACTGTGGGGTGAGGAAGAGTAGATCTTCTTTAAGGTAGTGAGTCTAGATAGGCTGACTAGGCTCCAGTGTATGAACTTGTACCAAGAGACATCTGGATAGAAATGCTTGACCAGATAGGACTTAACATATATGACAGAATACCTGAAATCTGGTGGATGGGGCTATGGGGGACTAGGGAAGGGGGGAATAAATTTGATTAAGATGTATTATATGAAATGCACAAAACTCAACTAAAATATTTTAAATGAAAAATAAAATTTAAAAAACAATAACAACAAAAAGAACCAATTTCCTCCATGCTGGAGTTTGAAAACTGCTGGTGATAAGGAGGGGGGAGGCAGCATGAAGGATGTGCTCCTTGGAAGATGGGTTGGCCCCTCAGTCTAGCAACTGGGAAGGAACTGGAGGAGCAGACCCCAGGTGGGACACACATCAACTTTCTGCAGCTCTGTGTCTTTCTAAACCTCAGCTCCTTAGCTGTGTGGTGGGGTTGACCTGAGCATCCATCTCTACCCCGCACAGACTGAACAATAAGTGGCCAGGTTCCGGCGTGGGGGGGATGTGCCACTAAATAATTCAGGCTGGGGAGATAGCTCAGTAGCAAAGTGCTCACTGCACACACATGAGAACATAGCTTTCTTTCCACACAAAGAAAATATTTCCCCAAAGCCATCTTTTCCTGGAATCACACTGGCCAGTTCTGGTCACACATCCTCCTCTTAGACAAACCATAGCAAAGGATCTAAAAGGACTACGGCTGCTTTAGACCAGCAAACACTCGTTCCTTACAAAACAACCCACCCCACCTTTGTTAACAGCCCTTTATTCAAGCCCTGGTAAGCCCCCCATTTACACAGCCATCTGTTCCTGCTAGGATCAGATTTTTAACTAGTTGCTGTGTGTGCACTGGGAGTGTGCTGTATCTGTGTCAATGGTGAGGGGTGTGTGTGTGTGTGTGTACGTTTGTGTGTGTTAGTCACTGCAGAAAGGGAGCAAGCCAGGACAGACAATGAAGCTGCTCCATCCATTGTTCTAAAGCCCGGTGCTCCCATCTCCACCTGCTCTCCTGAAACCCAGGAAATTCTCAGTGCGAGACAAAGCCTCCAGATGGGATGAATCAGCTGAGCTGCATAAGTGGCTCAAGCAGAAAGTCAGGAGCAGCTTCCTTGGTCCCAATTTCCTTTTTTTCCTTTCAGAGTTTTAAGCTTCAGCTTTACCCTGGATTTGACTATTCAGTCAAGTGGATGGGGGCTTAGCAGACAAGTGGTTCAGGGGCAGCTTCCCCTGGGGCTGTGCCACAGGAAGTCACCCCCCTTGTCAGAGCTCTCCTGAACAAGGCTGTTTGGGTGTGGGAGAGGACAGGGTACATGGATGGTCAAGTAGTTCAGGGTAAAAAAAGACAAGGTGGCTTAATAAAGCCAGATGGACTCAGAGCCCCTAGAGAGGGGCTAAGGTTGCTGGGAGTGTGACTCATTCAGCCTGAACCCTGTTTTTGTTACTCCCTCTCTTCGCTCCCTACACACACACACACACACACACACACACACACACACACACACGAGAGAGAGAGAGAGAGAGAGAGAGAGAGAGAGAGAGAGAGAGATCATCCCATCATCCAAAAGGCAGACCCAGACTCTGGTGGAGGAGAAAGCTGGGCTTCTGGATCTGGCAGCAAAGACCTTGCTCTGCTCCCAGGCAGTATCTGATGGGAAACCCCATTAGTACCCCCAACACATACAGAACAGGGCCTGGTGGTCTGGGTCACCCCAGTCAGACCAAAGCTTGAAATCTGGACTCTGGAACTGCCCAGAGTCCTACCAGAACACACAGGACTGGAAATGTTGGTGGGTTGGGGACTGGGACTTGTGCCAGTTGAGCTATTGACTCTAGATCAGAGCAGGCCAGACCAGAGGGGGCAGCAAGTGGGGCTTGGAGGCCCCTGCTTCGAGCAGTGACCAGACCTCTGACCCAGTGCTATTGTGCATCCTGCTCTTCACTCGGGTCCCAGCTCAGACTTCACCATCCTAGATAGGCCTCCCTGCCACTCTACCTTCCAAAGGAAAGCCCTTTGTCTGGCTCTGCTGTTATTTGTTTGTTGATGACTGGTCTCCAAGCAGCACTCCCCCTGTATACACATGCACTAAGAAAGAAGCTTCAGAGAGGAGCAGCCTGCCTATTCCATGCACCCCTGCATTCCTACTGCCGAGGATAGCACTGGATGCACAGGGCACTCAAGGAATTGTTGAATAGCTGATTGGATGAATGTGAGACTGGAGTTGGGGTGAAGGCAGCTAGCTGGTCAATGGTCCACTTGACCATAAAACTGGGCCCAAGGATCCTGAAGGAGTGTGGACATCAGGGAAGAATAGAGAGCTCCTCCCTGGAGAGGTACATTCTACTATCCCAGGCCTTGAGCCATGATAGGTGAAGGAGAAGTATCCCTTCTCCCACACTGACCTCAGGATTTCTGGTACTCCAAGCAGCTCAACTCAAATGTACAGTTATAGAACACTATACACACTATACTCAAGCTGAAGATATGGCTCAGCAGTTAAGAGCACTGGCTGTACTTGTAGAAGACCCAGGTTCAAATCCCAGCATCTACATGGCAGCTAACAACTGTCTATAACTCCAGTTCCAGGGGAACTGGGCTTTTCAAGATACAACATGGGTGTGCTTACATTCATTCAGGCATAACACTCATACACATTAAAAAAAAAAAAGATCCAGGGGACTATGAGCATGTCTCAAAATGTCTATAATGGTAGTGGGTCACCTGTCCTCTTGATCAAGGAGGCCGAGGAGACCCCACCAGATGGACTTGAACCAGTGTCCAGTCTACAAAGAGGAGAGTCAACACAGAGGAATCATTTCCTGCGTGCTTCCAAGTGAAGCCAACCATGATCAAGCAGGACCTTTGATTTATCTTCATATAGGCAGAACTGGTAAAAAAGAAAGGAGCCAGGGGCTCCTCCTAAGCCCATGTGACCCCTGAGGAACAGATCCTCAAACTACCTTAAGAGTAAAAATAAATCGGTTTATCTGGTCCGACTGTATGGCCTTAAATACCCAAAAGGAAAATATAACCAAAGATTAAAGGGGCCAATACAATGTCATAAGAGTCCATATGTATAGCTAAAGGCTACATAACAAACAACAATGCCAGACAGGAGATACCTTCCTTTGAGTTGTTGGCCAGGGTGGCCCAAGAGACTCCTAGTCAGTAATCCAGCATAGATCTGGGAAAATGAACAGCAGACCCGAATCTTATCTAAAGGAATATTGACAACTGATTGCTGCTAGGTGAGGAACAG
>NW_008333794.1:2455171-2455450 GCF_000622305.1 Nannospalax galili
TTGGGGGTACCGACAACACAGTAGACAATAGTGGGATATCAGAGTATAAGGGCTCTAGTGGGGGGAGGGAGTCTATGGGAGAGTGCTATTTAAAAAATTTTTAAAAAATAATTCTTCAAAGCATAAAAAATTGCTCTTTAATAATCGGTGGATGTGAAAAACATTACCATTGAAATCCACCTGATGACTGTATCCATGCTCAGATGCCAAGGAGCTCAGAAAGTAACCAACTGTGACTAGTAATAATCAGATATATAGAGATTAGAAATGCATGTGCAA
>NW_008333794.1:2455630-2583067 GCF_000622305.1 Nannospalax galili
GCTGTAAAGCTAAAAATTACAGCAAATTTTGAAAGAGATGCATCTTAGCTCTGGAAATTGTTATTGAATATATCAATGCTGTTGTAATGAAATGCTTCTTCTGATTGTGTGGTTACTAAATAAATAATTTTTAAAAAAGAACACTATATGCACCCGTCATGAGATCAGTATAGTTGGAGTTTTATGAATTCATTAAATGTACATGCAAACTTGTAAAGAAATAACACTACCTGGTAAGAGAGCTACACATTGGCACAGTCCCTTTGAGAGCTGAGTGGTAATTCTAGTCACCTCTTGGGTCAGATGGTTTCCTTCCTTTTCTGCAGTTCATTGGCCTGAAAAGGGAGGGTCGGGCCCCCTATGAGTTCTGAGCATCTGCAGGTTGTTTTCCTTCAAGGGAATCTGGGGTCATCAGAGTGAGAGGCAAGGAGAGCAGGTCCCCTTCTCTGCATTCAAGGCCACTGCCTGGGTCACACATCAGAACAGGTCTGCCCCAGAGGCAGCTAGAGGGGTTCCACACTCCCTATCTCTCTCACTGCTTCTCAACCTTCTAGGCCAACCTAAGTAGAAACCTAGGTTGAAACTTTATGTTTACATTATGAAAGAGAAAACTGGTCCTCAGCACTCCCTAGCCCTCCATAGGCCACCACAGAATTGACATAATGTTGTGCTCATTTGCATCTGTCTGTCTGCACTCCCCCCCCCGCAAATGTGGCTATGAACCTCTTGTGGTAGTTGGTTTTATTGTCAACTAGACACAAAATGTTGACAACTTGACACAAAATAGAATCTATCTGAGTAGGGAATCTCAATTGAGGAATGGTCTTAATTGCCTTAACTGATGTAGGAAGACCCACCCCAAATGTGGGCAGCACCTTCTGGTAGCAGCCCAGATAAAAAGGTCATGGCAGTAGGAAGATGACTCATCCTGTACTTGTTTGGTTTTCCCTCTGTCCACCAAGTTGATTCATTTTGTTGCTGCTGCCGATTCCTTGGCTGACACCATAACCAGTGACTCCAGGCTTCCATCATTGACTGAGGACCAACATGGCTCTTCAGGAACCCTCCAAATTTTTGGCACTAGGTTGGGGCTGCAAAGGCACCCAGCCTCAAGGACAGAGCAACTAATGGGGTCTCTACTGCTCAGATGTGATTCAGCTGTTGTTAAAGTAAGCTGATTCAATAAATTCTTTTAATATATGTGAATATATATTCATTCTATCAATTCTGCTCCTCTAGAGAACCCTAATACAGCCCTGAAGTTGAAATCACATGCTATGCATTTCAGAGTCCAGAAGAGCAAAGGAAATAGCAGCATTCACTGAGGGCTGGGTGGCATGGCAGGAAACATTTGAAGGAGCAACGTTATAAGAGGGTGGCTGATCCTACTATCTCTCTTCTTTCTTTCCTCCTCTTAAACAAATATTTCCTTATTTTTATTTTATGAGTATGAATGTTTTGCCTATGTGTATGTAAGTGCACCATGTACATGAAATGCCCCACACAGGCCAGAAGAGAGTGCCAGATCCCCTGGAACAGGAGTTACAGACAGTTGTTAGATACCATGTGGATATTGGGAATCGAACCTGGGTCCTCTGGAAAAGCAGCCAGTGCTCTTAATCACTGAGCCATCTCTCTACATCCCCTTTTTTTGACAAGGTTTCTAGCCCAGCTTCAAACTCCCTGTGTAGCCAAGGATGACCTAGAACTTCTGATCCTTCTTCCACCACCTCCCAGGTGATGGAATTACAGGTATGTGTTACCACCTTTGATTTATGTGGAGATTGAATCCACAGCCTCATGTATGCTGGGTAAGCACTCTACCAACTAAGCTAAACTCCAACCCCCCACCATCCCTTCTAGTGATGGTCCCTGGTGACCTAAGACCTCCCTAGGCTTCCTCTATCTCTTAGTATTTCCATCACCTCTAATAGCACCACACTGGGAACTAAGCCTCACACACAGTACCTTGGGAGACATTCCAGATCCAAACTACAGCATTTTCAAAGCAAAAATCATAACTGAGGCAGGAGAGAAACAACCTGCTCTCATAGCACTAACCAGTGGAGCTGAGGCAGCTCTAGGACAGGCCACCCTGCTGCCCACAGGGGTTAGAGTGCTAGAACACAGTAAACTAGGATCCTGGGTAGGAGCAGCTTGCTGAGGTCAGGGGAGGCAGATCTTGCTCTGCACTCCCTTCCTACCATGCCCTCCTCCCCAGCTTGCTGATGGATGACTGCCATAAATACAAACCCTGCTACCAAGAAACCTGGGCCTGTGTCTGCACAGGTGGGTGTGTGCTTCTAAAGAATGGACCCTACGAGTAGAATTGCTCACACAAACCATACAAATGATTTTAGTTTCCTTAGATAATCATAAGTTGCCCTATAAGAAAGCTGAATGGATGCCCCCACCCTCCAGTAAGGCCTGTGAATGCTCATTTTCTGCATATCAATCAACTCTTGTATTACTAGTTTTCTATAGTGCAATAGTAGAAAAATGTGTTCTAATTTTAATTACAATTCCCTAGGTATCATATCTAATTATCTTTTACATTTGATTTTTGGCCATTTATATTTGTTTTATGAATTACCTTTCCATAGGTTTTGCCCATTTTATTTAATCATTTTACTATTGACTTGTAGGAACTCTTTATATATGTTCTAGTTATCTCTCTTTTCCAAATATTATAACTATTCAGTTCCAAACTACCACTTAAATATTACTTTAAATATAAAGTTTTGACAAACACCATTTAAATTATTTGTGTAGTCAATCTCTAAATCATATTCTTTTGTGTCATCTAGAGTTTTAGGTATTAGTAAAAAAAAAGTCTTTCAGAGTTTGTAAACTAGAATTTTTATATTTGCCTTTTAAAACCATTTGTGACTTAATTACACTATATATAAGATTATACTGTATATAAGACTTTTACATATAGAGACAGTCAATCCCATGCCCCTCTAAAAATGAATATTTCATCATTTTGCCATTGAATTTAAGTCAGCTTCATGATAAACTATTTGCTCATATGTACATGTTCTGTTTAAGGTTTGTTTCTCTGTTCTTTGGATATTTCTATAAAAATCATCACTGGTTTTCCTGCCATAATTTTGGAAAATATTTGGAAATCTAACAAGGGAAGTTATTCCCTATTTTATTTTGTTTTACAAAATTTCTTGGCTATTTCTACAGAGTTCTCTTCCAGGAGAAATAAACCATTTTGCCATATACCATTGACAATCTTAACTGAGATTCCAAGTGGAATTCTGTTGAATTCTCAGGTAAATTCATGGCAGAAGTGATGTGTCGCACTTTTACAGAAGCCTATTTGGTACATTTTGGTTGCTTTCTTTATATTGACCATTCTCTCTCTCTCTCTCTCTCTCTCTCTCTCTCTCTCTCTCTCTCTCTCTCCTCTCTCTCTCTTTCTTATGCTCTCCCTCTCTGTTTTGTTTTTCTTTGAGACAGAGACTCATTTAGCCCAGGCTGGCATCTAACTCATTATGTAACTGAGGTTGACCTTGAACTTCTGATCCTCTTGCCTCCACCTTCCAAGTAGTAGAACTATAAATGTGAGCTACTATGTGCAACTTATTTTTGTTTTCTTTGAGAGTCTTTCTATGTAGCCCAGGCTGTTCTGGAGAGCACACTCCTCCTGTCTCTGCCTCCTACATGCTGGGATCACAGACCTACACCATCACATGTGGCAAGTCTTAGGCATTTAAAAATATTTTATTAGCCAGGCATGGTGGCGTACGCCTTTAATCCCAGCACTTGGGAGGCAGAGGCAGGCAGATCTTTGTGAGTTCAAGGTCAGCCTGGTCTACATAGTGAGTTCCAGGGCAGCTGGGGCTACAGCGAGACCCTGTCTCAAAAAGACCAAAAAATGCATTTATTATTTTTATTTTATGTGTATGGGTGTATTGCCTGCATGCATATGAGTGCACCTGTGTTGTGCAATGCCTGAGGAGGTCAGAAGAGGGTGTTGGATCCCCTGGAACTGGAGTTATGAACGCTTGTTAGCATCCATGTGGGTGCTGGGATACAAACCCAGGTCCTCTGCAAGAGCAGTCAGTGCTCTTAAACGCTGTACCATTCCTCTAACCCCATCTTAGCCATTTTTATTAGGTTTCTTATTAGGAGTTTGTTGTTTTTAAGAATAAGTTTATTTTCTTTTGAATTGTGACCTAGTTGGCTTTCTATTGCTGTGATAAAACACTGACCAAAATCATCTTGGGAAGGAATGGGTTTATTTCAGCTGACAGTATAGTCCTTCATCAAGGAAGATCAGGGCAGGAGCTCAAGCAGGAACCTGAAAGCAGGAACTGAAGCACAAGCCAAGAAGGAACACTACTTACTGGCTTGGTCCCCTGGCCTGTGTTCAGCCTGCTTTCTTATAAAAAGTCTAATATGGCACCACCCACATTGGACCACCACCACCTCTCATATCACTCAGTAATCAAGAAAATGCCTCAAAGACATGCCCAGAGACCAATCCTGTAGAGAAAATTCCCCAATTGAGGTTCCCTCTTCCCAGAGGCATCAAGTTGACAACAAAAACTATACAGTTCAAGTTGGTTTTTGCTAGTATGTAATTAAACCATTGATGATATATTAGTTACTTTTCTGTTGCTCTGATAAAATACCATGACCAAAAGCAACTTAGAGAAGAAAGAGTTTATTTTGGCTTACAGTTCTAGAGGGAGAGTCCATAATGTCTGGGAAGGAATGGCAGCAGGAGCAAGAAGCTGGCAGAGCATATGCTGTCCACACACGGGGAACAGAAAAATAGTAGGAAGTAGGGCAAGGCTATAATGTCTTGAAGCCCACCTCCAGTGACAGACATACTTCCTCCAGCAAGGCTCTACATTCTAAGGGTTCCATAACCCCCTACAAACAGTACTACTAATGGAGGCCACAAATTCAAATATTTGAGGCTTATGGGGAACATGTCTCATCAAAACTACCACAGACAATGGCTCCCCTCTTCCCCTTCCCCTTCCTCCTCCCTCTCCCCTCTCTTCTTTTGGTGATAGAGATGGAACCCCTGGCCTTGTACATGCTAGGTAAGCGCTTTCCCACCGAGCTTCCCAAGCTACAGTTTCTACATATTTTAAGCCGATCTCACATCTGCTGGCACTGCTGAGCTCTCTTGTTGGTTTTCAGTTGATTCTTTTGAGAGTTCTCTACGTAGATGCTCATCTGGCTTGCATATACTCACCGTTCTGTCCCTTCCTTCCCAGTACTAATAGCACTTTCCTTTCACAGTGTGCTGTTGGCTAGACTCACCATAGAAAGGTTGGGCAGAGTGATGATGGCAACAGTCTTCTGCTTTTTTATCTAGTATGACCATCACTAGTGTCCTGGTGCCCCTTTTTGCACTAAGACATAACCTAATCTTCTAGAAGCTTTATTTGGGGAATCCTCCGCCCACCAACTTAAAAAAGACCAAATTTGTAGAGCAGTTTTAGATTCACAGAAAAATTGAGAAAAAGGTACAGAGATTTGCAATACACTCTGTGGTGGTTTGAATGAAAATGTCCCCCATAGGCTCCAAGTATTTGGACATTTTGTCCCCAGATGATGCAATGTTTTGGGAAGTCTTAGAAGGTGTCGCTATCCTAAAGGAAGCATGTCACTGGGGGTGGGCTTAGAGAGTTCTTAAGCCTTGCCAGATCTCCAGTTGCTCTCTTGCTTCCTGTGCCTGCATGATGATGTGAGAACTTAGCTTCTGCTGCTCCTGCTCTAGCCACCTCCAGCCACCATGCCCTCCTGCCATGATGGACTATGATTCCCCTGGAACCGTAAGGTCAAATAAACTCTTCCTTCTATAAATTGCTTCGGTCATTGTTTCTGTCACAGCAACAGAAAAGTGACTACTACATACTCTCCCCATACATGCTCAGACTCCTTTACCATCTCTATCCCAAACAGAAAGGTGTGTTTGATACAACTGATGAACTCACACATGGTTCACCCCAAGTCCTTATAGTTAATGAGGCCTCATTCTTGGTGGTGAATATCCTATATTCACCTACACTTTGGGAAAATGTATAAAGACATGTATACACCATCACAGTACCATACTGAGTGATGTCACTGCCCTAAGACTCCTGTGTTCCACCTGTTTGCCCTTCCTTCCCCTAAGAAACCCCTGGCCAGCACAGGTTCTCCTACTGTGTCACAAGTTTCATCTCTCAAAAAGTATCACACTAATCATCCTGTAAGCTTGTTCCATGAATCTATATGCATTTGTTTCCTCCATGTCTTTTTATCAGTTCATAGCTCATTTATTTTTAGTACTGTGTAATATTCCATTGTTGGATTGCCACAGTTTAAGCATTCGCTCACTGGAGACTTCTTGCTTGGCTCCTATCTTGGCAATTATGAGGAAGGTTGCTGTATGCATCTGTGTGCAGATGTTCATGTGGACACAAGTTTTCATCTCCTTTCAGTAAATATCAAGGAACACAATCACTGGCTAAATGGCAAGAGAGAGCTTGGTCTTCTAAGCTACCAAACTGCCTTCCCTCTCACCTTCCTACTGACACTGAATAGTGGCTCCTGGCACTCCTCCATCACCAGCATCTGGTGTCTCATGCTTTGGATTATGGCTTTTTAAATAAATGTATTGTTTGAAGCTTAAAAAATATTAAAGTATACATGTGAACGTTTTCAAAGGTATTTTTGTTCTCTGAGGGAATTATGTGTTTCTCCTTCAATTCTAGTAAAGCAGCAATTTAAATTGGTAGGTTTTTCTAAAGTTTAGCACATACTTGCATTTCTAAAATGTCTTTCAGTATGTTGCAAACTGAAATCACAAGCAAATTCTTTAATCAGAATTTACAGCAATCAGAATTTACATTAAAAGACAATACTATAAAATGATGTATTTCACTTAGATTGAAACTAAGAACAAGAAATACATTCAATTAATGAAGTTATAAACTTGATTTGTTTTCTATATATTTTTTATGTTCCAGTGGCATAAATTTATTATAGTTCTAGCTTCTTTGAATGTGTGTCATTATGGTGTATAGGTAAAGGTAAGATCATTACAACGTTTTGTTTTCTATATTTTTAACCTTAATTGGAAGAAGAAATACAGAAAGAAAAAAAAACTCACAAAATCAGCATAGAAAGGAGAACACACATTTTCATAGCAGCATCTTGACAAAAAGAAAGAACCAAAGACGTAAAACTGCAGAAAAGACAGGAAGACTGGGACTCTCTAATGAACATGGGAAGCAGAGGCGCTTCCATGAACTGAATAGCAAGCCACATGGTAGCTAGCATAACTGGCAATCCCATCACTCAGGAGGCAGAGGCAGGAGGATCAGGAATTCAAGGCCAGCCTGGGCTACATGAGATCCTGGGTCAAACCTAGGATCCTGTCCTAGCTTCATTTCTATTGCTTCAGCAAATGCACTGACAAAAGACACACAGGAGAGAAAGGGGTTTATTTGGCTTGTAATTCCAAGGTGCAGTCCATCATTAAGGGAAGCCAAGGCAGGAACTCAAGATGCTGACCTTATCACATGCACAGTCGAGAGCAGAGAGAACTAATACCTGCTTGCTTGCTTGCTTGCTCTCCGCTGGCTTTCTCCTGTCTTAAACGGTTCAGGAACCCTCCCTAGGGAATAGTGCCACCCACAGTCAGCTGAGTCTTCTAACACCAATATACAATCAAGACAGTCCTTCACAGACACGCCCACAGACCAACCTGATCTAGATAATTCCTCATTAAGTTTCTCTTCCCAGGTGAATCTAGGTTGTGTCAAGTTGACAGTTAAAACTCACCAGTACACTTCCCACCAAATTAAAAAAAAAGATAAAGATGAATTGTAGGTCTCTATGGACACCTTCAGACCATGAAGGAGGGTGGGGAAGAAACCCAGACTGAAGAAATATGGAACGGGTCTTAGAAATCAGTGCTTTGGGCCAGCATCCTTGTCCCCTGGGTAACTCTTGATCATCTGTTCAATTTACATGTTTTCTTTGCTCTTTTTATGATTTTTATTCCTTTAAAGTATTTTTTCCCAACTGCTTTTAGTAGATGAGCCCCACACAAAGCACATGTACCTAGGGATTGTGTTTTTATCCAAATAGCATCTTTTTCTTTTTAACAAATTTAACCTATTAATATCTATTGTAATAGATGACATTATTGGAATTGTTCATAGCATTTTTATTTTATATGTACTATGCTTTTTATTTATTTGTTTTGTGTGGTGCTGGTGCTGGTGATCAAACCTAGCACTGAATGCATGCTAGACAAGTGCTCTATTATTGAGCTATATCCTCAGCATTTATTGTGTTGTTTAATTGTCTCTTTCCCCTTTTTCTAACAGTTTATAAAATTTTCATTGTTTTTTCCTTTTAAGATGAATGAAGTTACATTTAAAACATGCCC
The DNA here is from genome assembly GCF_000622305.1 of Nannospalax galili. NCBI lineage: Eukaryota > Metazoa > Chordata > Mammalia > Rodentia > Spalacidae > Nannospalax > Nannospalax galili. Next base: position 2,464,047 of record NW_008333794.1, read on the forward strand.
GTGGCTATGTTACCCCCACAATTGTCAAACGACGCTTTTTTACATCTTCTATTGCATGTTTATCACTTCTCCAGTTTTGCTCCAAAATTACTTTATTTTCTCTAAATTATAACACACATGCAGTCCTGTGACCAAATTCTTCAGCCTTTGGCTTGTTGATTCTTCACATTCTATATTCTATTCTTCAGTCTGGTTCCTTGCCCACCCACTCCATGGTCTGAAGGTATACATAGAGATGTACATTTCATCTTTATCTTATTTATTTTTTATTTGGTGGGAGGCGTACTGGCTAGTTTTAATTGCCTGAATGAAGACACAAAGCATTAACAAATCTCCAAAGGCTGTGCTATGTCTCCTTCTGGCCATTTATGCTTGCAAAGGTGAACTGTGATTCTCACTTCCATCACCAGCCATCAGTCTGTAAGCTTTCCAACTCTCTACACATCTGGTATCTTCTGCTGCACCTCTGAGCCTGAGGTTCTTCCCCACACAAGCCTGAAGCCATCCCACTTTCCTTGCTCTGAATGGTATTTCACGCTATGACTATTTATGGGTTATCTGATCTGCTGTTGATGAACCTGTGTGATTGCCAGGAAGGGAATATTGTAAATGATGTTGCTATGAACCTTCTAGATCTTGGGTTCAGGTATTTGTGCATTCTTTTTGAAGCCACACTCAGGAACAGACTTGCTGGGCTGACGACACACATACAGCATTTGTAGGCAGTCAGCGTTCCAAGTCAGTGTCCATACTGTGGCTTAAAACTTCATACTTTAAATAATTAGCACTCAAGTGGAGAGATGGCTCAGTAGTTAAGAGCACTTGCTGCTCTTTTAGGGCACCTGAGTTTGGTTCCAAGCAACCATATCAGGCAGCTCACAACCCTCCTGGAACTCCAGGGGTTCAGTCTCCTTCTTCTGGCCTCTGTGGGTACTGTACTCATGTGCACATACCCATACGCTTCCACATCCACATAATTAAAACTAAAAATAAATCTTTAAAAATTAAACCTCATTTATTTTTGAACTGGGGTTTGAACTCTGGGCTTCATGCATGCTAGGCAAGCACTCTGCCACTGAGCTGAACCCTCAGCCTGGCAGTGCTTACTCTCATGACATTCTTCTGCTGTTATTTGGTCACACTGTTTCTTATATTCCTTTTCTCTGTGTGTCTACATTTTTCTACTTGCTAGAGAAGCCTTCTTAGTATCTATTTTAGTGCGTATCTGTGAGTCCTAAAATGTTAGGCTTCTTTCGCGGCTGAGAAAAATCTTTATTTTGAATGATAATGGGCTTTATAATGGGCTGAGTATATAATTACAGGTTCCTATTGACTTTCACTCAGAACTCTGAGGTGCTGCTCTGCAGTGCCACTAGTAGCTCTCACTTGAGGTGCCTGTCAGTCTCAGCAGCAGAACCTTTCTTCAGGTTGCAGAGAACTGTTTTTTATGATCTTAGAGAATAATTTCTTCATTCTGTTCTCTTTCTAGAACTCATAATTAAGTGATCCTTGTGGTTTCTCTTCCATGTTCCTTAATCTCTCTCTCTCTCTCTCTCTCTCTCTCTCTCTCTCTCTCTCTCTTCCCCTCCCCTTCTCCCTTTCCCTCCTCTCCTCCCTTGTTTGAGACTTCGGACCTCACTATGCTGTTCAGGCTGTTTGCAAACTCCAGAGCTTAACTGGCCCTCCTTCCTCAGCCTCCTGAGTCCTGGGATTACAGGTGTGAGCCAGTTTCTTTTCATAACTAATTTGTTTCTGAGGTGCTGGGATGGAACCCACAGCCTCATACATTGCTAGGTAAGCATGCTGCCCCTGAGCTCAGCTACCACCTCATGCCTTTTATTTCTTCATAGTTTCTGTGTTATGTTGGATAATTGCTCACCTAATCTCAGATTGCTACCTTGATCTCAGGCTGTATCCTCTCCACTTTTTGGTCCACATGTGGAGCTTTTCTCCTAGTTAAGGAATGAAGATTTTATTGTTTTGTATTTGTATGAAGAGGGTGTCCTGCAGTCTCTGTAGCCACCTGTTCTCATCCAAACTTTCTGTTTTCTCTATGAGATCTGATTCCCGGGAGGCACGCCCTTCATTGCTTATTAACTCTGGTGGCTCTTCCGTGATGTTCCTAGAAAGACTAAAGTTTAGATTCTCAAACCAGCTCATAGATTCACAAACAGCTGTGCAGTTGGCAGCACTGGTGTGATGAGGGGGAGCCTAAGGTGCTGGCTTAGCGGTGTCTGGGGCAGTGATCCCACCATACTTCTTGCTTCCCACCCTCCTCTTCCCTAGTCTAGGTACTCCTTGACAGGTTGGCTTGGAGAGCCTTAAGGAGTCAAAGCAAAGTGGCTGTGTCCTCCCTGGTAGAGGGCAGAGGAGGGAGAGAGTCAGGATGGGTCAGAATTCCCTGACTGTGCTAAAGGTTGAGTCAAGAAGGCAAGATTGTTTAACTGATTCAGAACTGGTTGCAAAGGGGAACCAAGGCTAGTGAAGAAATGGTCTGACCTGTGCTGAGTATGGCGGGCTGGAGTGAGCCAGCCCTGGGCAGCTCCTGTTGATGCTGGGCAGTGTGAACTGCTGATCTTGCTGAACCATGGGAGTCTATGTGTCAGCCCAGAGATACTTGGCAGGATGGATAAAAACATCCCCATTCCTACAAGGAGGGTCTCAGAATCCCAGTTCTTAGACTTCCAAGTCTTCCTCATTTTGATAGTAAAAGCCTTGACTGTCAGGGAGGATGGCACACACATGGCCTGTAATCCCAGCACTTAGGGAGGCTGAAGCAGAGGGATCATGGGTTGGAGGGGATAGCCTGGGCACATAGTGAGACCCTGTTGGAAGAAAGGAACAAAAAAGGGGGGGGGAATAAAAGAAAAAAAAGAAGAAAGCCTTGAATCTTTGTTGTCCCTGTGATTGGAGTAATGTCAGGCCTGTCTAAAACCCACAGAATTTGCAAATGAAAGAACCTCCAGCTCTTCCTCGGTGCCCAGCCTTGACATTTTTGGAAGTTGGAATGCCAGTCTCTTGGGCTCTAAACATCTTGCCTGCCAGACCTGAAAAATTCCCATACTCCCTGGCTGCTGAATTTCCCCCAGTCCATGAACATCCTTCATTCTAACTTGACAAAGGCATGGTGTTCTGAGGCCTTTTTTATAGGTTTTCTGTGCTATAGGTTTGAGACCCATTACTATCATCTGTCAGAGTTATAAAGCAGTAATGTGCTTGCTTCCTGTTGGTTGATTTTATTCAGATACTAATTCCTGTAGCTCTTTAAAAAGAAGAAGGGGAGAAAAAAGACAAAGGCAAGCAGAAGCACATTCCAATTAGAAATTCTTACCTGCTCTGTATGTCAGGATCTCAGGACAAAAAGCAGAAATAACGCTGCAAGAAAAATGCACACACAGAGCCACTGGGACTTTATTAATGACAATTAGTATCTCCTAAGTTGCTCCCCATTTCTGGCTGTCTACAGATATTGGATCATGCAGAAAGCTGTTTCGGGTCCAGTTACTATCACTCTGCAGCTTTACTGACAGACAGCATCTCTGCTGTGGAGGAATGGAATAAATTCTTGTAGGCAAAATGATTCCTGTGAGTAGAAACCAGATCTGAGAGGCCAGAGTGGTAGGCCAGGTTGACGGGGGCCATTACTCAGTACCTGGAAGGAGAAAGGAAGGAGGAGGTACTCTGAGAAGGCGACACAGGTAATCTTGGCCAGGTTTTGCAGCCAGCTCCATTCCCTCCAAGTCGTGTCTCTGAGACAGCCATCCTCATGAAATGAGATGGCTGCACTTCGATATGTCACAGCCAGAAAGCTGCTAAGGCTTCAGTAAGAAGGATACCCTCGGGTCTCATGTGCTTTCTTTTCCCATTGTGTGAAATCTGTGCATCTACATAGCCATGTGCTCACATCAATTCATTATATATATAATAGTGTACATGGATATAATTTTCCAGCTCTAGCCTTAGCCTCAAGTCACAGTTCTAGAATCTATTTCAGATCTAAAACTTGAACACAGAACATTTAACCCTCAGAGCAAAAGGACTTGTCTTTTCTGCCACTCAGTGTTAATGAATGATATTGTTTTAAAAAGTACATTCATGGGGGCTGGAGAGATGGCTCAGCAGTTGAGAGCACTGACTGCTCTTGCAGAGGACCCGGATTCGATTCCCAGCACCCACATGGTGGCTACGAACTGTCCTTAACTCCAGTTCCAGGGGAATCCAAAGCCATCTTCTGACCTCTGTGGCATTTCACAACATAGGTGCACTCACATAAATGCAGGCAATACATACACATAAAATAAAAAAATAATAAATGTAATATTGAAAAAGACAAAAAATACATTCATGGGGCTGGAGAGATGACTCAGTGGTTAAGAGCACTGGCTTGCTCTTGCAGAGGACCCAGTTTGATTCCCAGCACCCACATGGTGGCTAACAACTGTCCCTAACTCCAGTTCCAGAGGATCTAATGCACTCAACTGTCCCAAGGGCATTACACAACACAGGCCCACTTACATACATGAAGGCAATGCACTCATACACATAAAATAAAAATAATAAATAAAATATTTAAGAAATACATTCATTTGTCATTTTCTTTTCTATTTATCTACCTATTTTATGTACAAGATTGCATGAGGCCATTTTCATGCAAGTGTATAACATACTTTGAGCTCCCACTCCCTACTACCCTTCCCTTCCTCCCCTCCCTTCCTGTTAGCCCTCTTTGCTCCTGAAAGCTTTGCTCTATGCTCATGTCATCTGCATATAAGTAATTTTATGTATGTATGATTTTATGTATCTATACAATGTAGGACCTCAAATGAAGGAAAATGTGTGATACCTGTCGGAGACTTAGTTCACTTGACACGAGGATCTCCAGTTACCTCTATTTTCCTGACTGAGGAAAAACTCCATTGTATACAATACACATCACATTTTCCCTATCCATCCCTCTGTTGATGGACACCTAGGCTGGTTCTATGGCTTAGCTGTGTGGTGTCTGCTCTTTCTCTCTGAACTCTCTGCAGTGAGCTCCTCTCTTGAGCAGGGGCAAACATTATCAACGAGAGTCAGGGGGTATGCAGATAGAAGAGGGGGCTGAGGTGAGAGAGGCTGTATAAACTACACCCCCAAGTTGCCAGGGCCAGCTTTTCCCCTATTGTATTTCACTTAGTACTAGCCAGTGGCTGTCAGCTACAAAGGGTCCCCTGCCCCCTGCTGGTGAAACAATAAAATGACCCAACCCTACCATGAGCATTTGGCGAGAACATTGCTAAATGCTATTAAAACACTATTAACATTAATGGTAGAATTTTAATTTAAACACCACTTTAATGTTTGTTTTTCCTGTAAGCTAAGATGTTAGGGACCAGAGCCATGACTATACTGACAGCTGTCTGACCTCTTCCTGGGGCCTGGCTGTCTTGAGCAGAGGACTATCAGTCTGGCATCTTTGAGTTCTGCTGCTTTGAGTTCTCAGCTGCTGGCTGCAGCACAGCTAAGAAGGCACTGTCCCAGCCACCACTGCTTCCCACAGTTCCCAGGGGACCTTTCTGTCACCACAAGCCCTAGTGAACTCTAGCAGCCTGGGGTAGGGTGTACTTACTTCTCTACTGGCTCAGCAGAAGGCTTGAGATTGGCGTACACATAAGTTTTTTCATTTGAATGAAGGACTGCTGTGGTTGGTGTAAACACCCTTGTCACACCCCCTTCTGGCTATATAGGCACCCTGTTGAGCTCAGTTCTGAGTCAACTTGAATATAGTTTCCTGTGCTCTAGTTGCCTGGTGTTAAAATATTAGCTCTTGTCCCTAAAGGCTTCTCTGAAGTGATCTCTTCTGGCTTACTTGTGCTGTTTATCATTAGTAAAACAGTCTCATCTGGTAAAGTGACAACCAGCAGAGAGGCATGAACAGGTGACGGAAGTAGTCCCAAGAACACCTGGAAGCTAGGAGCAGAGGCCCTGGAGGGAAGGCAGCAGAAAGCTGCAGGCGCTATTCGCTGGAAGTTTCAGAGACGTGACAAGACCTAAGAGCCAAGGCTCCTGGGACCTTGGCCCGAGAGTTGCAGTAACACTATAGTAGAGGATCTGACCACCCAAGGCCCCTAGCAGGGGCTGCCTGATGCTGCCTCTCACTACTGTTGGAAGCTAAGTATTACAACAGTTGCCCAGTGCTGATGTTACAGCCAGAGCAGTGTGCCTCCACCCTGAGCACCTGGAGCCCCAATCTCTGGCTTCTGAGCCTGAAGCAACAGGGCCTTGGGCACTCAAGGACAGGGACACCAGCACTGGAGAGTGCCTCACTTGCTCAGATTCCCATCTGCAGAGAATGGAAGAACTCCACCGGCTGATCACCAAGACAGGCATCCTTCTGCACCCTTTCCTGCCCTCCCACTTGGTTCCCAACTCCAGAGTGTCACCCTGCTCACATTCCTGCAACTTACTCACCACCAAGTCACAAATTCTCTGAGCCTCAGTTTACTTGTGTGTACAGTAAGACTAAACAGAGTGGCTCAACAAGAATCGGACGGCTGAGGTGAAGTTTCAGTGAGTTAGTAAATGCTAAGTGCTGAGCAGCCTGTCTTATGATAGGGAATGTCCGTCCATCTACTTCTCCTGTCCCAAAACAGTCTTTAAGAGCCACCTCTTCTCATCCCCATTCCTACCCAACCTTTGCAGTTCACAGTATATTCTTTCTTACCCATCGTAGATAAACCCATGTCACCCTAGGGCCCCATTGCGTTTAAGAGGAAGTCAAGACCCAACGGGGCGTCAACTGAACTGGAACACAATTCCTGCTCTGGCTTACCTGAACTGGTGAAACCCTGTCCCTGTGGGTGGTGGACTGACACTGGTCTAAAGACGTGGGGCCACTTCTCTGTCACGTGCATGTGCCAGCAGGCAGCCTCTCCAAATCCTTTGATCACAGCCTCCTTTCCATTCTGCTTTGTTAGCTTCCCAAGAACTTCTGGCGCCACCTAGTGGCCACCTAAGAGAACTGCGCACTGGGAATCCTCTGCTGAGACCAGCCGGGAGGTAAGGGGTTGCCAGCTTTCCAAATCTTCCTCAAAGCTCATCCCTGCCCGACTACTCACTGAAAGTGGAAATGAGCTTTTTTGAGAATGCTTCCAGCCGGTAGTTTGAACTCCAGTTGACACAAATCCTGCCTGTCAGGCTTGCAGCCTTCCCTGTCTGGTGCTGTTGTTATCAACAATAGTAATATTTGCTGTGGTGCTGGGGATTGATCTAAGGGCCTTGCAGATGCTAGGCAAGCACTCTGCCACTGAACTACACAGCCTTTGACAACTCACCCCAGAACACAAGACACTGCCATTCCGCGAGCAAGCCTGCCACCCAGATTCTGTCCCTTCTCTACCCTCGGAATCTGTGGCTACCCTTTCCTGTTCTGGTCTGTCCTAGTTTGTTTCTTCATTGCTGTGACAAAACACTCTGACCACTACCAACTTGGTGAGGAAAAGGTTTATTTATCTAACATCTCCTGGGTCACAGTTCATCAGGGAGCCCAAGGTAGGAACTCAGGGCAGGAACCTGGAGGCAGGAGCTGGAGCACAGGCCATGACTTACTCCCCTGGCCCCTGCTCAGCCTGCTTTCTTATGCAACACAGGCCCACCTGCTCAGGGGTGGCACCACCCACAGTGGGTTGGGCCCTCCCACATCACACAACAATCAAGAAGATGCCCCATAGACATGGCCACAGGCCAGTCCAATGAAAGAAATTCCCCAATTAAGGCTCCCTCACCCAGGGGTGTCAAGTTGACACTAAGGCTATCCAGCACATGGTCCTCAGATGAACCATAAGGTCCTTACCTCCTCACCAGAGTGCCTGGTTTCCATGAAAGATAAGCCTAGGGTCCAAAGCCCCTCCTCACCCACAGACTCTTGGAGTCTTTGCAGCTTTGCCAAAGGCTTCTTCCTGGCTTGTGTGTTAAGGACACTGGACAGGCAGGCGTTTCCACACTAAAGAAAACCAACATTTCCCTGCACCCTTTCTCAAAACAGCAGCTGCCTTCATTTATACAACTTAAGGGGACTCAAGGGATAATAAGGTAAATCTGTTCCAAGGTGACTTAAGGTCTCCATTTGTAGACAGGGGAGCAGCTGGCATAATTCTAAGTTTCCGCCTGAGCAGCCACCTCCATTACCCTCTGCACCTCCATGGCTGGGTTCTGAAAAGATTCACTCCAGCAAGGAAGAGAGGGCAGGGGCCTCCTCCTCATTCTGAACTCTCTGTGATGTGTCACAGCAGGAGGGCGTCTCCCCCTGGAGCGCACCCTCTAGAGGCTTCCATTAGCTCAGGACAGCCTTGCTGGGACCACCCAAAGACTTGTCTGCATATGGCATATAAGGACATAGACATGTTAAAATGGTCCATGCACACCAAGATCACAGGAGAGAGAACAGAGATCTCATGTAGGATGAGGGAGACTTTTTTGCCTTAAAAAAAATCCATCTTTGCCCTTGACAGAGTAACTGCAAAGGTCGTCCCAATCTGTAGCCCTCCCTGTACCCATGTCCCCAGCAACGTGATCACACAGCAACTCCCAGGAAGACAGTGTATTTCCTACCCCTTGGATGGACCTGAGTTGGCCTTGGGACTTACCGAGGTCAACAGAATGTTGAAATAAGACCATCTAGTTCGAAGTCTAGGCCTCAAGAGACTCTGCATGCTTTCTTTCTCCTGGGTCTCTGGCCTGGTCTGCTAAGAGGCCACCTTGAGCCAAGAGAGGCAGCCCAGTTGTCTTGGCTGAGCTTCCAGACATGGAAGAGCCAACTTAAGTGCAGCCATCCCACCTGGCTGTCAGATGCTGGCATGCTGATGATACATGAGCAGGCTCTGTCAAGCCCAGCTCAGACGAACAAGCACCCAACACTCAAAAACAATGCTGTGTAGTTGGCATTTGAAGGGACTAAATGTTACTGTTGGGTCATGCAGCAATAGCTAACCAGCATGCCTGCCATTCTTTCCTTCCTGAACTTGTTCATCCAGCTGGCAAGCTGTGTCTCTGGCTGTCTCCCCACCCTCTGTCTTCTGGAGCCAGGTGTACGATCAAGCTGAGTCCTTACATATCTGAGACTAACTCTATTTTACCCTTAAACATTGACTTCTGGGTGTTTATGTTTAGAATGACTATGCCTTGGGAGTTTAAGTCAGCACTCCAATTTCTTTTAGCTCCCAAAGTTACTGCTGAGGCACCTGATGGCATGCCAAGTGCTTACACACCTTGGAAGGTCTTAGGGATGGTTCCACAATTGCTGATGTTTTGAAATTTTGTGCTGAAATCACAAGCCATCCTTTTACCTTGTGGTAGGTATCAGGAACCCTTTGTTTTTTTTTTTTTTGTTGTTTATTTGGGGGCCTTTTGTGACAGGGTCTCCCTTAACCCCAGCTGGCCTGGAACTCACTATGTAGGCCAGCCTGGCCTCAGACTCACAGAAGTCTGCCTGTCTCTGCCTTCTGAGTGCTAGGATTAAAGGTCTATGCCATCATGCTGGCATCCTGGCTTTATTTGTATTTTATGTGTATAAGTGTTTTGTCAGCATGTATATAAAGGTGCCATGTGTGTGCATTGCCCATGAAGACCAGAAGAGGGCATCAAATCCTTGGAACTGGAGTTATAGTTGTTAGCCACCATGTGGGTGCTAGAAACTAAACCAGGGGTCTCTTAGAGAGCAGTCAGTGCTCTTAACTGCTGAGCCATGTCTCTGGCCTCTTGGGTCTATTTAAATGGGAGGCCATATACTTTACCCCTGAGAACTGTCTTCTGGTTTTATTTTATTTCTATGCCTTTCCTGTCCTCTGCTCTGAGGCTCCTTTACATATTTCAGCCTCATGGACTGATATTTTTTCCTTTTTCTTTTTTTCCTTTTATGTTTTCTGCTTTTTTATGTTTCTGTTTCATATTGGGTGTATGGACAGATAAAGACATGGGCATACATATACAATAAATGCATATATCAACTATTTTTCCAAATATTACAATATTTTTATATATACATACAAATAAATTTTGGAGGCAAAATTTCAAATCTATCAGTCCTTTTCTACTTTTATTAATTGCTTGTTTTTCACATCCCATTCTTGTTGTTTCCTCAATATCTTCTTTTCTAAGAGAGTGAAGATGTAATTCATATATCATACAGCTCATGTACTTAAAGTATATCGTTAAATGGCTTTTCATATATTCATAGGGTTTGCATCAATCAGAAAAATCAGTTCCCAGGCACCTGTATTACTCACTAAATGAACCGTGCAACCCTCATCCCTCACTCCTGTCCCGTGCACCCCTACCTCCTTGCTACTACTCCTCATATCCACCTGGGTAACCCCCAATCTGCTTCTGTGCAGAGTCTTGGCTCTGTAGTCTGATTTCTTATATATTTCTTTTCAACTAATTAAGAACTTACAAGGGATAAGAGAGGATTAATTAGTCCGTATCCATCTTAAGAGGCATATATAGAAGAAAAGGACAACTATTGAAAGGAAATGCATGGTGTTATGGCCGGGAGAGAAACTGTGCCTCAAAGGCCTAGGGTTGAAAGCTGCTCCTTAGCCTGGACTATGGGGGTGGGGTGGAACCTTCAGGAGAAGGGGACTGGTAGGAGGAAACAAGGTCGTTGGACACCAGCCCTTGAGGGAATATTGGGACCCTTGACACCATCTCTTTTCTGTCTGCTTCATTTCACGTCAGGTTTTTTTCTTCAAATTTTATTGGCATCCTTTTAAAAAAAACTCAGTATGACCATATTTGGCAAAATCATTGTATTGGTTACTTTTCTCATTGCTGTGACAAAATACCTGACAAAAGTATCTTAAGGTAAGAAAGGTTTATTCTGGCTCAGTTTGAGGGTATCCAGTCCATCATGGTGGGAAGGCATGGTGGCAGGAGTGTAAGGCAGCTCGTCACATTGTATATATTGTTGCTGGGGCTCGGCTTACTTTTTCCTTTTGGTTCAAGAACCCCAACCAATGGAATTGTGGTGCTCACAGGTAAGGTAGATCTTCCTACCTCAGTTAACCCAATCTAGAAACTCCCTCATAGACATGACTAGAGGTTTGTCTCCTAGGTGATTCTAGATCCTGTCAGGCAAACAGTACTCACCATCATGATTACATTTCTGTGTCTTCTATTGTTTTAACATTTCACGCAAGGACAATGGGTTATTTTTGCCAGTTTTGGGGATGATCCTTGTCTTACAGTTTGATGTATCTGTTAAGGTTCAGATAGCCCTGCCCCCTCACCAATAGGGTCTCAAGGACTTCTCAAGCTCCTGAAAAAAGGGAACCGAGCTGATAAGCGCCCTGGTCTTTGAAGTCAAGAGAAGCAGACTTTTCTCCACTGTTTGGCCAACACAGCAGGCTTCCCCTTTGATTTCTAAAGAGAACAGGTTTTAACAGTCCTGCTCTCCCACTCCCCCCACCCCGCCCAACTCTAAAAAATCTTTCAGCCTTCTGCAGGAAGCAGAAGCCTCCCCCCTTAAAAAGACCCCAGCTCATGACCTGGGCAGACATTTTCCCTGCCGGGAAGGGAATCTGTCCCATGTGCTCCTTTGCTAATAAACTCTGCTTTCTCCTGATCAATGCTATTCCTCATATGGCTACTTTTTAATCTATCAATATCCTTGATAATTTCAGGTGCTGCATCACTTTTTTGAGAAAAACAAATGAGTATGTATTATTTTTGCCAAGTAGGTATTTATTTTGTGAAAGGGAACAAGACACAAAGTAATCAAATACAACTTGAGAAATAGGAAAAAGTGCAAACTGATTCTGGGGAACAAAGGGACAAACAGAAGTGAAAGAAGAACTTCACAGATTAGTAAACAAACCACGTGGGTTTCATCAGTTAAGTGAACGGATGGTGAGAAGACAGCTGTGGAAAAGACAGTTCAACAGATGGTGCTGCTTTTTGTTCCTGTAACCAAATACTTCAGGAAATCAACTTAAAGGAGGAAATGTATATTTTGGCTCATGGTTTCAGAGGCCTCATGCAGGGAGTACGCCAGGAGAAAGAGAGGGAGAGGAAGAGAGAGAGAGAGAGAGAGAGAGAGAGAGAGAGAGAACGAACCAAGGATTAGATACACTCTTCAAAGACATATCCCTAGTAATCTACTCCCTCCAGCCAGGTTCCACTTCCCAATACCTCATTCATCTGTGAGCTCAGGAATGGATTGAGCCACTGATGAGATTACCGTCTTACTGCTGCTCCATCACTCCCCAGTGGCACCACCAGCTGGAGACCAAACTTTCAATGCCTGAGTCTTTGGGGGGGCACTTTATATTCAAGCCATAATGGAGACTGAGGGATAAGACACAAATAACAAGAGGAGTCGGGGGACACCGCTCTCATTCTGTTTCCTTTCTTCCTTGAGTTCTCCACACCCTGACAGGGCCACTGTCTTTCTGCTACCTGACTTTCTTGAGTTCAGTGGTTCTCTTTTGCTTCCTGCAGAATCTCTGCACAGCAGGTCCTGGGCCTCAGCTCCTGGCCCTTGCTCACTCTGTCAGCATTAATTTTTCTCTCACCGCTGCCCACTTATGGATCATCCAGCATTTCCCCAAAGCACTCAACTGTCTCTGGCTGCCCTGTTCAGCTTGGCCTCCATGTGGTATCTTCTAACTCTTCTCATCAGGCATCAGTCCTCAGTACATCAGCCTCAGTTCACACGCATTCCCCTTTGGAACAGTTTCCCATCTGTGCACCTCAGTTTGGGCTTGTCACCTAAGGGCTCGTCTAACGCCTGAAGACAGGTGTTGGCATTCATCTGCTTATGCCTTAACCTTTCCCACAGACCTCCTATTCAGCAAGTACCTGTGGAGTAAAGGCATGAAAGGGGCCACAGGCCCAGGGCAGGGGTGGGGGCATGGAGCAGCCCTAAACATCTGGTCTATGGTCTCACCATCCTTATTTGCTACCTCTTAGATAAGCAAGATAAGAAGAAAAGGATTCCAGATCCTAACCTGTCATGTGGAGACAGAAGGAAATAAAGTAGGGTACTATACTTGCTGGTGATTTGTGACCTGTGTGAATCACTCACTCAGTAAATTCCTATTGCTTTCATGCTGTGAGTCAGGCACTGTGCTAGACTCTGGGGCTAGGACTGTAGGCAAAGGATGATGAGTCCCTCCCTCTTGGAGCTCACACTGAGGAATGTGGAGTTGTGGCAGACAGAAAAGAGCAAACCATTAAGCTGACACAATAGAGCACTGTAATTCCAGCACTTGGAAGGTAGAGGCAAGAAGATCTAGAGGTCAAGGTTATCAGCTACCTAGTAAATTCAAGTCCAAACTGGACTGCATAAGACCCTGTCTCTAAACGAAAACAAAAACAAAAACCAAGAATAAATTGGTATAGTGTTCCCATCAGCTTTCTGGAGTCCTTTTGCTCTATCCAGACAGAAAATCATGAGTGGGCAAGGACAAGCTCTTCAGGTGCTGGACTTTGGCAGCATTTCTTCCCCCTGCTTGGTGTTTGACAGCAGAAAATGGTGGCAGTTAGGCAGGTGGGAGCTGCAGCAGGTGGCACCCCCTAGTGTTACAGTCCTGTGCAGGCCTCCAGTAGCACTAAGCTTGTGTGAGCCTAGGAGGTGAGGCTTTTTTTGCTGCTCTGGTTTGGGTCTGGCTCAGGCTAGATCCCCTAGTCCTTACCTTTGGCCAGTGTTACAGATCTCTGCTGGACTGTAAGACCCTATAGCTCTCAGGAACTCTTTTGGTGACCAGGGCTGCAGTTTATTTCCTCTGGCTTCTTACAAATTCCTGTCCTTCCATCTCGGCTCTCTGCCATCTCGTCTTTCCATCTCTACCATTTGAATGCGAACATCAGGACATTTGGTCCCTAGTTGGTGGCACACTTTAGGGACCTTTTGAACCTGCTGGCTGTGTCACGTAGCTGTGGGGACGAGCTTGTGGGATATAGCCTGGCCTGAGCTCCAGCTGGCATCTCTGTTTGTATCCTGATTGGCTGTGATGTGAGCAGCTGTCTCAGCTCTACCCAGCCATGAAAACCACCATGCCTTTCCTACTTGAAAACTTGAGCTAATATAAACCCTTCTCCCCCTAAATTGCTTCTGTCAGATGTTTTGACCCATTAACAGGAAAGCTACTAATACAACTAGCCTTCTTCCTATCCAGCCCCTTTCCCAGCTTGGCCTGAGGATTGTCTAGCTGTAGCTGCCTCTGTGGCTGTACCATCTCTGCTGCTTCCTTCTCTGTTTTTACTCAGCTCACACCACCAAAAGCAGTCAAGGAAAGACTACAACAGAGAAGCAGCCATAATGGTAGACCCACCAAGGAACACCTGGGCTCAGATTCCTGCCTATCATATTGTTGTTGTTTATTGAGAGAGGGTCCCTTTGGAGCCCCAGCTGGCTTGGTACTCACTATGTAGACCAGACTGGCCTCAATCTCACAGAGATCCACCTGCTTCTGCCTCCCAAGTGCTGGAATTAAAGGTGTGTGCCACCACACCTGGCCTCCTAGAGAAGCCTTTTATTGGGCCTAATGCTGCAGCACCAGGGGACACAGTATAGGATGGCTGCTGCCAGCCAGCTCCCAAGTAAGCAATCCCAGGCATCTGTGTGTGCAGCAATCACAGCCTTGCTTCTTAGCACTAGGCACAGCAGTCCTTCTAGATCCCAGGTTCTTATACTGTGAGTCTTGACCCTATGATCCCATATGGGTTGCATAATGAATGTGGGAGTTGTAAAAAAATTGACAATAGTGTTAAGAGCACTGACTGCCCTTGCAGAAGACCCAGGTTCTATTCCCAGCATCCATATGTCAGCTAACAACTGTCTGTAACTCCAGTTCCAGGGGATTCAACGCTTTCTTCTGACCTCTACCGGCATTGCATGACATGGGGTGCACTTACACACGTGCAGGCAATACACTCATACACATGAAATAAAAATAATAAATAAAAAGGGGAAAATTGACAACAGTAAAAGATCTCTGAAGACACAACAACCAAAAGTTAATTCAAAATCAAATACATGATGAATCTGAGGTGACTCTGGCAGGGGCACCAGTGTCGTGTTGTGATTTACTGCTGCAGCCCTGGCTCCAAACCTACATGTGCACCTTGCCCTGTGCAGTCAGTCTATAACAGCAGACCCAATGAGGAACACCTGGGCTCAGATTCCTGGCTATCATGTCTTATGAACTGCAGGGTTTTGAAGTCTACACACAAAGTTTTCTGTTGTTATTAAAACATAATGGTTTAATTACAGAAAACAAAGACTTAATAGTTTCCTACCAGCATTCCATAGCATGTAACTATCAAATTAGTACATATTAGATTGTATTGTGTTAGAATGTTTGATTTCAAAATTTTCTGTTTGAGTTGCTGGGTTTCATTAAAAAATGTTAAATGAATTTTGGCTTGGGATTAGGATAGAATTTCCAAAAATTTTTGAAATAGCTCTATACACATTTCTACCATTTTTGTGCTACGTATTTATGCAAACCAGCCCTCTCAGCAGTGACAATTATAAAATTAAACTATCAACTCTGAAAAAAGTTGAAGATTACATCCTGCAGTATCAAATATTCGCCAAGATTTAATTCTTCATGTAAAAATAAACAAGCGCATATATCTCATAAGTATGCAGATTTGCTTTCCTCTTTAATAAATGGGGAAATTATATGAATACTGAATAATTGTTTGAAAATAAGTCTGTGATATATTATCAGCAAATGTTTCATTTTTACACCTTTTATATGTGCCTATATACTTGAGATCATGTAAAAATTTTTCAGTGAAAAGGGGTTGCAAGTGAAAAAAGTTCAATGAGCCCTGTGCTGGGCTGCCAGGGGAAGTGCCCCCTACCTTGTCTAGGTGGAAACGGTTGCAGGGTCATTTAGCATTCACCAAGACTTGTGATAGCAAGTCTGGTAGGAACTGTTTGAAACAGTCCCGTCTAAGCCTATGTCTTTGGGAGACAGGGCATTCAACTGTGCTGTTGTATAGTTTTCTCACCTCTATGGAGTGAACGTTCCCAAACACTAATGCTAAGGATAGTCTAGCTAACTGTTTGACTGACAGTCTTTTGCTCAAGGCAGCCCCAGCAGCAATTGCTAATATAGGGAGCTGGATTGCCTAATTTCCCAGTGGCTTTGCTTACTTACAAGAAAATGAATTTCAGGAGTGCTTATAGTAAGAGCTTTAGAACTTGGGGCTGGGAAGGTGGCTCAGTTGGTAAGATGGTTGCTGTGCAAGCATAAGGACTTGAGTTCGAGCTCCAGAACACACATAAAAAAGCTCGGTATGGTGACACACACTTGTAATCCCAGCACTGTGGAGGTGGAGGCAGGTAGATCCCTGGGGCTCACTGGCTGGCCAGCATAGCCTACTTGCTGAGCTCAAAGCCAGTGAGGAGCCCCTGCCTCACCTCAATAAAAGCAAAAGGGGAGAGCTTAGCAGACACCTGAGAGTGCCTGGATCCAGCCTCCATGTGGTGGTGAGCTTCCCCAAATCCCTGCCATGACCAATTCCCTAATAGGGACCATGTGAGGTCCCTCATACCTCGCAGGCCTAGACCTCTCAGCACTACAGTAGGGGCTGAGACCATAGCAGACTATCTGAGAGTGCCTAAATCAGGCATCCCCTTAGCAAACTTTCCAAGTTGTGCTGTGAATGCCCGTTAAGAGGGGTCCAGACATTAGAAGGAAGCCTAAGTGTACCGGAGTGGAGCCTGAGTTGGGCCTCTGTGAGAGCTCCTGAGTAGCTGAACTGAAGTCATTAATTCCCTCCAATATAAAATCTGAGAGAAACTGAAACCTAGTCCAACCAGCTTTATATACCCAATAAAAAAAAACTAAGGCACACCAGTACTACAAAAAGAAGCAGACTTCAACTCAACAAAGGAAAGCTTAAGTTTCATACCAGAATCACAAACAACAAAAGAAATCCACATGCCAAAATCACAATGGAAAGATAATGCTATGGAAAACCAAAACTGGATGTTCCCACCGAACTCCACCAGTCCTATAGAAGAGTTCTACAGGGAGAACCCCTTAGAGATAACCCAAGACAGAATTTAAAGGAACAATCATAAACATGATCAAGGAATTCAACAAATTTAAAGAACACAAAAGCAAATCAAAGAACCGAAAGAAGATAGGGATAAACTTCTCAATGAGTTCACAAAAGAGATAGAAACATTGAAGAAAACTCAGGCTGAAATGAAGAAGAAAGTGAAAAATTCATTTAGCCAATTCGAAACAACAGGAGAAAGACTTCCCCATAGTATGAATGAAATGGAAAACAAAATATCAAGGCTGGACAATAAAGTTGAAGAATTAGACTGCTCAAGAATATATTACGATCATGAACATATATGCACAAAACTCTGGTGCACCCAAGTTCATAAGAACAGTACTACAGGACTTTAAGACCCAGATTACCCCCAACTCAGTAATAGCAGGGGACTTCAATACCCGACTGTCTCCATTAGACAGGTCAACTAGACAAAGAATAAACAGAGAGACATCTGACAGATATCTATTGAATAATCCACCCAAGCACTTTCTATTCAGCACCACATGAACTTTCTAAAAAATTGAACACATACTGGGGCACAAAACAAACCTCAACAAATACAAAAAAAGTGAAGTAATTTCATGCATTCTATCAGACCACAATGCAATAAAGCTTAAAATCAACACCAAAAGAAGCCCTAGGAACTACATGAACTCATGGAGATTGAACAACACACTCCTGAATGATGAATGGATCAAAGAAGAAATTAAGAAAGAAATGAAAGTATTCCTGGAATTAAACAAAAAGGACAATACAATGTAAAACTGGGACACTTTAAAAGCAGTCCTGAGAGGGAAGTTTATAGTTCTAAGTGCCTACAGTAAAAAAATCAGAAAGAGCACAAATAAATGACTTAACATTGCAACTCAAGACTAGAGCAGAAATTAATGAAATAGAAACAAGGAAAACTATACAAAGAATCAATGAATCTAAGAGCTTGTTCTTTGAAAAGCTAAACAAGATAGACAGACTGCAAGCCTAGTTAACCAAAAGAAAGAAAGAGCAAATCCAAATCAACAAATTCAGAGATGAAAGGGGAAACATTACAGCAGACACCCAAAAGACCCAGAACATTATAAGGGCATACTTTAACAACCTATACTGTATTAAATTTGAAACATAAAATAAACAGATGGATATTTAAAATCATGGGAGCCACCATAAACTAAGCCAAGAAGAGATCAAAAGTTTAAACAGACCCATAGCATATAAGGACATTGAAACAGGAATACAAAACCTCCTTGAGTAAAAAAACCCCAGGCTCAGATGGGCTTTACAGCAGAATTCTGCCAGACATTTAAAGAAGATCTGCAATGAATACTACTTAAATCATTGAAAAAAGATAGAAGCAGAGGGAGAACTCCCAAATTCCTTCTATGAAGCAGCATCACTCTAATACCAAGACCAGGTAAAGACACAACCAAAAAAGAAAACTACAGATCCCTGTCCTTAATGAACATAGATGCAAAAATTCTCAACAAAACACTTGCAAACCATATACAGACACATC
The DNA here is from genome assembly GCF_000622305.1 of Nannospalax galili. NCBI lineage: Eukaryota > Metazoa > Chordata > Mammalia > Rodentia > Spalacidae > Nannospalax > Nannospalax galili. Next base: position 2,482,618 of record NW_008333794.1, read on the forward strand.
AAAAAGATCATCCACCATGATCAAGTATGCTTTAGTCCAGAGTTGCAGGGATGGTTCAATGTACCCAAGTCAATAAACGTCATCAAACATTATAAATGAACTCAAAGACAAAAATCACATGGTTATCTCAATGGATGCAGAAAAAAACCTTTGACAAAATTCAGCATGCATTCATGATAAAAGTCCTAAAGTGAACTGGACTGGAGAGAACATACCTCAACATAATTAAAGCCATATATAACAAACTCACAACCAACATCATTCATTCTAAATGGAAAAACAAAAAAATCTGGAAGCATTCCCATTAAAATCAGGAACCAGACAAGGATGTCTACTATCTCCACTCCTTTTCAACATAGTGTTTGAAACTCTTGCTAGAGCAGTAAAACAAGAGAAAGACAGGGGTACTAATTGGAAAAGAAGAGGTCAAATTATCTTTTTTTGCAGATGATATGATACTATATCGAAAAGATCCCAAGAATTCCACCAGAAAACTCCTAAAGGTGATTGACACTTTCAGTAAAGTGGCAGGTTATAAAATTAAGCTACAAAAATCAGTAGCCTTTCTATATATCAACAACAAGCAATCAGAGAAAGTACAGGGAAACCCTCCCATCCACAATAGCCTAAATAAATAAATAAGTAATAAGTAAGTAAATAAATAAATCTCAGAATAAACCTGACCCAAAACATCAAAGATCTCTACAATGAAAAATTTAAATCTTTGAAGAAAGAAACTGAGAAAGACACCAAAAGATGGAAGGACCTCCCATGCTTATGGATGGGAAGAATTAATATTGTGAAAATGAGCATCCTACCAAAAGCAATATATAAATTCAATGCAATCCCAATCTAAATCCCCATGACAGACTTCACAGAATTAGAAAAAAATCCTTAAATTCATACGGAAGCTGCCAGGTGTGGTGGCACATGCCATTAGTCCCAGCACTCAGAAGGCAGAGGCAGATGGATCTCTGTGAGTTCAGGGCCAGCCTGGTCTTCATAGCGAGTTCCAGGCCAGCTGGGGCTATAGGAGACCCTGTCTCAAAAAGACCAAAGAAAAGTTTCACATGGAAGCACAAAAGACCCCAGATAGCCAAAGCAACCCTGAGCACAAAGAGCAATGCTGGGGGGAGGGTTACTACACCAAATCTCAAACTATACTACAGAGCTGTAGTAATAAAAACAGCATGGGACTGGCACAAAAATAGACATATAGATCAATGGAACACCACTGAAGACCCAAACCTGAGTACATGCAATTTCAGCCACCTGATATTTGACAAAGGTGCCAAGAACATACAATGGAGAAAAGGCAGCATCTTCAACAAATGGTGCTGGCAAAACTGGGTCTCCACCCATAGAAGAGTGAAACCTGACTTTATCTTTCACCTTGCACAAAAGTCAACTCCAAATGGATCAGAGACCTCAATGTGAAACTCGAAACTCTGAAACTATTAAAAGAAACATTGGCAGTAACCTACAAGATATAGGTGTAGGAAAGGACTCTCTAATTGGACACCAGTTGCTCAGGAATTAAAGTCAACAATCAACAAGTGGGTCCTCATTAAATTAAAAATCTTTTGTACAGCAAAAGGATCAAGAAAGTGAAGGAAAAACCCAGAGTGGGGAAAAAAAGTCTTCACCTGTGACACATTGACAGCGGTTTAACATCCAGAATATATAGAGAACTCAAAAACAAAGAATCAAGAAAACAAATGACCAAATTAAAAGATGAGAGGGAACCAGGGAGGTAAAGGGGAAGAAGGAACCCTAGAAAGAAGAGAGTAGTAGGAGACAGGTGTTACTAAGGGGAAAATGTGTAAAAAGGGGATAAAGGGAAGGGGGAGAAGAAGGGCTATACAAAGAACTATGGGAACAAAGGGGAAGAAGGAGCTCAAGAGAGGTGAGACCATAGCAAATAGGAATTATCAAGGGAGAAATGGGGAAAATAGGCACGCTTTAAATGGGAAGGGCAGAGAGGGAGGATAAGATAGGGAGAGAAAGAGGAGACATAAATAGTGCCTAGGTCGTATAAAAAACCAGAAGGACTTGTACTAGTCCAAAAACCTACTGAGAAATTACACATACAATATCCTTACGTGAGTCTGTGAGCATGGCTGAAGATGACATAACAAGAACAGTGCCAGCCAGGAGAAATCTTCGAGTTGTTGGTCAGGGTAGTCTGAGAGACTTCCAAAATTACACAGGCTATTGCCACAGTCCTTGATTGCCTCCCAGAACTTGACTGTAAGACCCTATTGCTGAAGACAGGACATACTTTGGACATAGGATTTGGAGCAATGGAGCTGGAACTGACCTGGATGCCACCTCCCCTGAAGGACAGCGCTCATAGCTTTGGAGAGCATTATGCAAGCTGGTAAGGAAGAACATCAATCTATGGTTCAACTCCAGCTTCAAGGCCTAAAAACCACACAGTAAACAACATTGATGCAGTAGTGGCACTTTTATCTTCGGGGTAATCAACAGCTACCTAATTGGACTTAAAGCCCACTCAATGGGAGGAAACTCATGTGTGGTACTATAAACCTAGCCAAATACACATAGCTGGAGAGGTCATAGATCTTAGAGAAAACTCCAAGGCTGTCACATCCCTAGACAAACATAATTTCTGACTGTGCAAAATATGGATCCTTAAAGTTACAGACAAGTATCCCAGTTACCACCCATCAAAGAAGCTTCTTTTTCAAGAGACAGAGATAATTACAGAGTTTCACAACTGGTCACACACAGTGATTGCCTGTGAATTGCCCAAGCCTAAGTGGCACATCTAGGATACAACCACTACACTTAAGGCTCATGGAACATAGAACAAGGGATGAAGAGAACACCAACTCATCTTTCAACTCTCATCAATGACACTCCCTCATGCAACAGATGGCCAGGAACACAAAAGGTCACAAATGGTCAAAACTCAGTCAGCAGAGTGTGGGTCCTCGGACAGGACTCCTATATTAAAATCCACCCATTCAGGGCTCGGGGACCATTGTGGAAGATGGGGTGGAAAGATTGTAAGAACCAGGAACAAGGTGCATGACCATATGGAAATAGCCCTTAAAGCACCTGGGATTCTTCACACACAAACCTACAGCAATGGGTACACAAGACCCATGCAAACTTAAGCAGACAAACCAGCACAGAACTGTGGAAATGAACAGCAGGCCCCAATCTTAGTTGAAGAATTATTAGCAGCTGATTACTGCTGGGAGAGGAAGAACTGATCTTCTTAAAGGGAGGGACTCTAGATCAGCTGACTAGATCCCAGTGGATGAACTTGCACTGAGGGACATCTGGGGACACTAACTTGACATGATAGACCTTCACACATGACAGAATCTACGAAAGTGGTATAAAGGTGTTTTCTGTCTGAACTACATAAAAATTCAATAATAAAAAAAATCCAAAAGGATAACTTTGGAGGACCGCTACTTGAGATTGATTGACCTTTGGCCCTACACACATATGTGTACACATGTACACACATGTACCTGAACACACATGTGCACTCATCTACACATGAACATGCACACAAAGAAATTTAAAACTTATTACACTAATAGTGATTTTTAACAATGTTTTAACAGTGTTAAACTAAAAATGCCAATGAACAGAGATAGGAATTGAATCTAAGTTTCACTTATTCAGAGCTGGAGATCTGAGACCATAGGTTCACCCTTAGGAAAATAGCCTTCCACCTCATCTCCAGCCTGCACGTTACATAGGGAGGAGGGACAAAGACAGTCCATCATTCCAGAGCTCTGGTCAGCTGGGGTCAGCTGGGCAGCCTGGTCCCTGACACTCGTGGGTGCTTCTCTCCTTGACTCTTCTGTGCTTCCCTCATACTGCTCTCTGGACGGCTGGATTCGAACACTCCCAAGGGTGCTCAGCATGGTCAGTGTCTTCTGGTATCAGTTCTGTGTTCCTCTAGGCGCTACCTGAGCTGGGGGTTAAACTCAGGACCAATAAAGCTTTTACAGTGTGTGTGTGTGTGTGTGTGTGTGTGTGTGTGTGTGTGTCTGTATCTGTGTATTCCTTTTACAGTGTAGGAAATGAATGTACATTTACAATATAGAATATATAAGTGCCCCATCCATCCTTCCTATCCCCATCTTATCTAGAAATGTGGGAAATGGTGGAGCTTGAGGTATTTGGTTTGGGATATATAGCAAGGGGTCCTCAGGAAGGTACCATTTATGCCAAGATCTACCTGACAAGAAGAAGAATGGGCATGGTAGTGTGTGCAGGCTGCTACAACAGTACCACAGGCTGGCTGGCCTAGAAACAGAGATTTCCTGGTTCTGGAGGCTGGAGGTGAGCCTGACAACGTTTCTGTTCTGATGAGAGCTCCTTCTGGGTTTTCTGTGTCTTCATTTCACCCAGAGCAAGGTAGCTCTCTGGCTTCCCTTATAAATGTTGCCTACAGTATTTGTCTAGACACAGATGTTGGGTCTCTTTGTTTTGAGTGGTTCCAGGATGCTATGTGGCAGGAAACTGAGAGCCTGTGGCCTAGGAACCTCATGCTGAAACTGCATTGCAATAGGAAAGGTGTTTTATTCAGCTTGAGTGATGCACACTTAGTCTTTCCTAGAGATGGATTTACTGACATTTCCAAAACTAAAATGGAAATACCTTCCCTTTCCGACGAGTATCTATGTAGCTTGAGGAGGCTAGTGGCAAGAATTAGGAGGGGAAAGTACTGCTGCCCAGAAGTCTCTGGGCCTCCTCACAGAGGCTAGGCGGCAGTAGCTGTAATAAAATAATAATTACAGTAAAGGAGCATACCAAGTTTGATTCTGCACCTTTGTAAATGGCAAGTGACTACTATGCCCCTGGGTAGGCGGCCTAGTTCCTGTTTGCATGGTTGTGCCAAGGTATGACTCCTTTGGGCAGGCCAGACTTCAACTCGGGGAGTGAGGGTGAGCAGGTGGGGAGTGGATTGGGGGGCTATTCGGGGTGGTAGTGATGGGGGTCAGAAGGCGGACCAGCCTGGGGGTTTGCCTGTGGTGTAGAGGTGGGGTTGCTTAGGGGGTGTGGCTACACTGCAAGATGGGGTCTGAACCTAGGAGACTGGTTGCTTAGTAGGCGGGGCGTTAAGCTGTGCTCTGTGGGCGGGGCCTCATGCGGTTTCAGGGTGGACTGCACTGGGGGGGTGGTGGTACTCGGTGGGGCGGAGTTATTTTAGGAGGCCTGGCTACACTGCAGGGCCAGGTTTTGCAGTGGGGGGGCGGGGTTGTTCAGTGGGCGGGGGCACCACGTGAGCGGGGCCGAGGTCGAGTGGGGGCGGGGCCGAGTAGTGGCCCCGAGTGACTCTCCGTTCACAGGTCCTCAGTGGCGGAGCCCGCGCCTTCCCCTCGGCAGCCGCCATTCTCTCCGCGGTCGTCCGAGTCCCGGTTCCTCACAGGCTCGGCCTGGCCAGTCCGGCCTGGAGCCAGAGCGAAGCCCTGGAACAGCCGCCGTCCCCGCCGCCGCCGCCGCCACCGGCGCCGCGGGCGCAGACGTCGCCTGGGCTGGGGAAGGCGGGTGTCGTCCCCAGCCGCCGTCTGGGCACTGTCCGCGGCGGGCCCATGTCGTCGCCGCCCGAGCGCCGCGCCCGCCTGTCGTCCCCCGGGACCAGCCGCCAGTTCTCCGAGGCCCGCGAGGAGGTCCGGCGTCGCCTCCGCGACCTCATCGAGGGCAACCGGGTGATGATCTTCAGCAAGAGCTACTGTCCCCACAGCACGCGGGTAGGCGGGGCCGGGGCGGAGTCGGAACAGGCAGGTGTCAGGGGCCATACGGGGCGGGACTGAAGGGGCAAGCTAAGGGGAAGGGCTCCCGGTCGGAAGAGACAAGACGCTCGGGCTGGGTCGGAGCTGAGCTGCGGGGCGGGGTGGAGCTGCGGGGCGGAGCTGCGGGGCAGGGTGGAGGTTGCGGGACCGGGTGGAGCTGCGGGGCGGGTTGGAGCTGCGGGGCGGGGTGGAGCTTGCGGGACGGGGTGGAGCTGCGGGTGGGTTGGAGCCGCGGGGCGGGGTGGAGCTCTGGGAGCGGAACCCAGGGTGGGAGTGGGACTCAGTGACAGAGCTCAATGGACTGGACCCAGAGGCAGAGCGGGTTGGGGGATGGAGAGACTTGGGGCTCTGGGCCTGCTCAGGGGCAGGTCTTAGTGGGTGGGGAAAAGCTGATGTTGTGGGGGTGTCTGAGTGGAGTTCAGCGGGCTGGATCCTGGGGTCGGGGCCAGGCCAGGGAGGGGCCGGGCGGGTCCAGGGCCGACCTGGAGCCACTCAGAAGCACTGGGCAGGCGAAGGTCATCATGGCCTGCTGGGAGCCAGACCTGGGACCTGGTCCACCCTGCTTCCAGCTCACCCCGTCCTACTATAGCCTATTCTGTCCTCCCAGCTCGGTTATGTGCTCTTGGTGTGGGCTTAAGTTTATCAAGACAAGAAAAATCTTTAAAATTTTGTCTTGCTTGGAAAATGCAAGCAATGTCAAGGTCCAATGGAGCTGGGTTCAGATCCCACTTGTTAACCCTGGTGTTTGGTTTTGTGACCAGGTTTTAGAACTAGGCAGGACCCAGGTATTAACTTGTAAGATGAAGGTAAGGGAGGTTGTAAGCGCTGTTGGAAGTCGTGGGTAGTTAAGCTCTGTTGCATACTCCACAACTTTTGGGGCTGTGGGCATTCAGCATTATTTCTCTATTATAAGCTTTAAAACAAATCTTTGGAAGATAGCCTACCAGCAAGATGGAGATCTTCAATATTTTGCTATTAATATTGTCAGAAAGTTGAAATAATAAGGGTCAGGAGTGTAGTTCAATGGTTAGCCAGGCCCTGGGTTCCATCTAGCACTGTTAAAAAAGAGATCCTGAGGCAGGAGGATCATGTATTCATGGCCAGCCTGGACTACCAGAGACCTTGTCACAAGAAACAAACAAGGCAGAACAAAACATTGCTAGCTGTAGGACCTGAGTTCGATCCCCAGGACTCGTGTTAAAAATGACAGGCATAGTGGGGAGCACTTTATCCTAGCACCTAAGAGTCAGAAACAAGTGGGTCTAGCCTAACCTAACTGATGAACTTCAGGCCAGAGAGAAAGCGTTTATCTCAAAGGTGGTAGGCCACCTTCCTGGGAATGACACCTGAGGCTGTTCTCTGGCCTGCACATCACGCATACACAGACACACACACACAGACACACACACACACACACAGACACAGACACACACACACACACACATGAATATGTATTCATTTTAAAAACTAATAAAATGACACCAGCAGCTTGTAGTTTGGATGTTTCCTCCCTCCTGGCAGGGTTAACCACTGTTGAATATCACTTGCTCTTCTCTACAGAGCCGCTAGATGCATACCTATTATTAACAGTATTTTGTTCCTTTTGGCCCGATTGGGCCTTTGTGTAGGTAGAGTCACACACATTGTTTTACATTTATTTCTTCAGCAGTTACGCTTAGAGATGCCTGTGTTAGTACCCGTAGCTCTGGTACATTAATTCTCACTACTGTACTGTCCCCTAGGCTAAACCACACCACACATTAATTGTTAGTTCACTGTTGTTTTGTTTTTGACAGGATCTGATGCTCCCAGGTTGGCCTGAAACTCACTATGTAACCCAGGCTGGCATTGAAGTTGTGGCAATCCACTTGCCCCAGCCTCCCTAACTACTGGGATTATAGGCATGAGCCCTGACAACTGGTTTAGCATTTTAATCCTAAAAACAACATGGCAGGATGCCTGTTTTGTGTTACATTTCGAAGTACACACCTGCTAGACCTACCTATCTGTACTCTGGAGGGATGGGTGTCTTTAATCTGAATTGCTGGATTGTGGAGATGTGTGAGAGCAATCACAGTAACGGGATGTAATCCCAGGGTGTTACCAGGTCCTTATACTGATTTGGCCTCCTGCTAGTGAGTGTGTCACAGTTCCTCTGGCTCTGTATCCTTGCTTACAGTCTCTGTTTTTCAGTTTTCCTGTTCTGGTAGATTATGGTCTTTCACTGTGGCTTGACTTTTACATTTCCCTCAGGAAACCCTTTTGTTTATGGCTCATTTGAGTTTCCTCTTGTGAACCATTCAGGTCTTTTGTTTCTTATCTTTCTGATTTATAGGCTGTCTTAGGTCTTTGATAACTGGGTTTGTGAGGTGTGTAGTGGGACCCACCCTCCTTTTTTCACAGATTGTGGCTTTGAGTCTTACAAGGAGCTCTGTTTTATTCTCTGTGCTCATAAAGACCTCTGATGTGACTCCTGCATGTTTTGTGGTCTGGTTTTCATCCATATGGTCCCTTTAGTCCATGTGGAATTGGTGTTGGTGTGGATGAGGTCTAGTTCAGGTTTTACCTTTACCCTATTTCATTCACTGGAGAGCTTATCCTTTCCATCCATCTGGTCTTCATACATGCAGGTGTCTTTCTGGTTTGTGTGTGTGTGTGTGTGTGTGTGTGTGTGTGTGTGTGTGCGCACGCGCGCGCGCACATGTGCAGTGATTTTTAGGAGTAAGGAAGACACTTTTTGAGACAGGATCCCTTAGGTAGCCCAGGCTGGCCTGAACTTCCACCTTGCTGCCTCAGCCTTCCCACTTCCACTTTGATGGTAGGTCTTCTAGCAATTTCCCTGAGTGTTTTTCTTGCCTGGTCTAGAAGCCTGCCTTCTCACATCTGTTTTTAACCAGGCCATTCACTGACTTGATTTTGTCTGCTCATAGGCCTTGTAAATGTATCACCCACAATCCAGTGCCATATTCCACATATGATCCCTTCAGGATCAAGTAGAGATTTGTTCCCTGATTGGCTGGTAATGTCATTTACCATTAGTTACTAGGTGCTTAGCATGTTAGACAATAGAAAATGGTTTTGGCCTCCTGAGAACTCCAGAGTAGCTGAGCTGTCATCAGCTAGCGCTCACATTCAGAAAGAAGAGCTTATGACAAATGAAGGCCATGGGAATGAAGAATAAAACAGTAGTTTCTGTGGGGGATGAGGACAGGCTAAGGTGAGAACAGGTAGGCTGGTCCTTGTTGGGTAAGGTGGATGTCTGAGGTAAGAAAAAACACCAGGTAAAGAATTGATGTAGGCAAAGACCTGAGAGAACAAAGGAAGGTAGTGTGACTCAGCATGGATATAAGAAAGGGAACCAGGAGACTTCCCAGGAAAGGGCTGGAAGTGAAATTTCACAAGTTGAAGTGCTTTAAAATGCTTTGCTGGTAAGTGTGGACTTAGTAATGTGGCAAAGAAAATTTACCAGAGCTGTAGCAGGATCTGTCCATGATTTGAAGTCTGGCCATCACACAAAACTTAGAGAACTAAGTGTAGAGACAGCTAGACTAGCAAATCATGGTTGAAGGACAGATGTAAGATAACCTGAACCAAACCTTAACAGCTGTCCTTGATTTTTTTTAAATTTTATTTCTTACTTTTATTTTATGTGTATGTGTGTATTGCCTGCATGTAGGTAAGTGCACCTGTGTCGTTCAGTGCCCACAGAAGTCAGGCAGAGGTCAGAAGAGGCTGTCAGATCCCCTGGGATTGGAGTTATGGACAGTTGTTAGCTGCCATGTGGGTGCTGGGATTAGAACCGGGGTCCTCTGCAAGAACAACCGTGTTCTTAACTGCTGAGCCATCTCTCCAGCCCCACGCAGAGGGGGGTCAGAAAGGTCGGACACGGGGATCAGATGCACCGGGTGCAAGTGGGAGAGTGCTCAGACGGACCCCACAGGCGCCCAGGGGGGCTCCCGCCCCCCCCCCACCCGAGGAAAGACTGTGGAGGGGCGGAGTCCGAGGGAGCAGGGATGGATCCCGGACCTCCCCTTGGGCCCACCCGCCCCCGACCCCAGAGGTGAGCGGGGGACCCCCCCAAAGGGTCTTTAAACATCTGCACCGGAATGCACTAGGTACCTGTGTCCTTGATTTTTTTAAAAACACATTTGTTACATTAATTTTAAGGCACTGCCTCCATCTTGATTTCATGCATTTGTGATTTACTATTTTATGTTGTTATTAATTTGCTTGTTAAAAATTACTGTAGTAAACTGTCCATAATATAAAATTTACAGTTTTAACCATCTTTCAGAGTATATGTGAGTGACATTAGGCAGATTCACAATGTTGAATCACCACCATCTGCATTCACAAGGCAGATTCACCACCATCTTTCTCCAGAACTTTTATAACTGAAATTCTACGCCCATTAAACACTGACTTCCTGTGAGTCTGACCACTCTGGGTGTATGTGAGTAAAATCATTCTGAGTCAGTCTCTTTCATCTGTCTTGTTTCACTTACGACAAGGCCCCCAAGTTGTCCATGTTGTAGCGTGAGTTGGAATGTTCCTCTTCCTTAAGGGTGAATAATAAACCATTGTGTGTGTGTGTGTGTGTGTGTGTGTGTGTGTGTGTGTGTGTATACATCTTACCTTTCTGTCCAAGGGCCAGTTGATACTTGTCTTGCTTTCACCAAACTGTGCCTTTTGGCTCTTGGAGTAATACAGCAAACGTGAGTGAACAGATATGCCTGCTTGAGTCACTGCCTTCCATTGTTTGGGTATATAACTGGAAATGGCATTGCTGGGATGTAGGTATTTCTAATTTTATTTTTCTGGGGCATCATCATCCTTTCCCACAGTGACTGCCCTTGTTCTCCCTGTAATCTACCTGACTGGTGGATTAGCCTGGTGCTTTAAGGGAACTGTTGACCTCTTCCTCATTTCTTACCAAGTAGTCTTCATGGTTCCAAGAGTGCCTTTGAGCTTGAGTTTCCCCTCAGACCATTTCAAATGAAGTCAGTCAGGAGCTCTCTGCTATTATGGCCTGCCTCTCCCCTTACAAAAGCCCTGTTGCCTGTTTCTGAGCTAGAGGTGGGGATAGTGACCTAATTCTCAGTGAGTGACAGCCTTGCCTCATGATCAGGGTTCCTAATGGGCCTGCAGCCTTTGGTCTTGCCATTCTGGCTTACCTTTCTTTTCCTGGAACTTGACCTTACAGGGTACACAGGAAGAGGGTGATTGGGGCCCTAGTATTTTCTACCTGCTACTGCATACAGCCTTTGACCTCAAATAGGGCTGAGTGGAGGAAGGGAGCCCCTGTTTTGTTGGCTCTCCATGCCAGGAGGCAGCCTCTGTGAGTCAGAGCTGGGGTGGGGCTGAGAGATGCTGGCTACCTGCCATTTGGATGAGATACTATTTTGGAGCCACGCTTATTTGGAATTCCCACCAGGGGAGTAAGAGGTAGGACCAGGCTCATGGGCCACAGGCTCTGCTCTTTCTGAGATTTTAGTAGACTTTATAAAGTAAATGCTCATTTGCCAAATGCTCTTAAATAATTACTAATTATCATGGTTACATATGTTTCACCATGGTATAAGTCTGCTAAGGCCTTGGCACCTCCAGGTTTTATTTTGAAGGCTGAGGGCATCGAAGAGTTTCAAGTAACGGGTCACAAAGTGGCTTTGAAAAGACCACTGGCTTCAATTTTGGGAACTGGAGGTATAAAGATGATGACAGAGAGAACTGGAGATATAGATGCTGTTGGGAACTAAAGGCCAAACAGGTCCACACAGTGAACTAAGACTTGGCTGTTGCTGCCCTTGGGTAGATGGGGAGTTAGTGTGGCCTGGAAGATGCCTGGGAGGGAAGTGTTCAAGTGATGCCCAGCCAGAGCTTTGCACAGTTGTTACAATGCAGGCTGTGCTGTGGGTCTGATACTATGTGCAGGCTTTGGGGTAGTCTGGTGAGCAGCCGGTAAACAAAGGATAGTTAAATTGTCACTGTGTTTCTGTTGCCTATCCTAGAGGGCAGAGAATGTGTCTGGTTCATCCTTGCATTTCACAGACTTAGAAACCCAAGTGACTGATCCTAGGTGCTTGATGGTTGATTTGAAATGGTTGAATGAACTAATGACTGTTGAATGGAAATACAAACAGGAAGAGAAATGATGGAGATGACTTACATTTAGAGCATGGTATCTGTGGGTTAGTGCCAGGGACCTATCCTGAGCCAGAAGAGAGATTTGGACAGATGTTGATCAGGAGTCTTAAGGAGACAGAGTTAAAGAAAGGGAACTCATGGGCTAGGTTACTCTGGGAAAATGGTACAGAGGAAAGAATGAAAACACCAAGGGCCAGAACTCAAATTCTTGAAGGACATCTGTGCTGGATGTCTCTTGTCACTGTGTTACGATGGTCACAGTTCATAGCTGTTAAACCTTTTGTAAGCATGAGGCTAATGTAGATTTCTCTTACAGGTTAAAGAACTCTTTTCTTCCTTGGGCATTGACTATAACATCCTGGAACTTGATCAAGTTGGTGAGTGGGCTACTTACTAGCACATGGTATTGTTTGTAGTAGACGATGGTCCTCTCCATTTGCCCTATTCGATTCTCCATTCAATTTATTCTTATATCCTTCTGTTAGATGAACCATTTTTGTGTGTGTTCAACTGTGCAGAAAATGAACCTTTGAGTGCCAAATAATTTGGTGTAGATTTTCCATATTTGAGGGAAGGGTATGGGGGAACCTGTAAACTGCTAACTTCAAAATGTTTGAGGCATTTCTGTCTATCTTCCAGCTTTCTATGAAATAGATTAAGCTGCCTTAAAAGATACCACTCCTGTTTCCTGGGGGAGATACCCATGGGAGAGAGTTGGGGAAGTTTTCAGCTTTCTAGTTTTGAACCTTATCATCCATGCTGGTGACAGTCACTGAACACTTCACACTTGCCATTCTTTGCAGGAATTTGGCAGGTGGTAGTGATCAGAAAAAACATGACTTTGCTTTCATAGACACTGGCTCTTTATTGATCAAGTTGCCTTAAGAGGCAAAATAATCCGGAATCTTTGGTTTTCCCAAAGAACGTTGTACCAATTTAATGTTAAGTCCTAAGTAGCTGTACCCCGGTGTTTTTCCAAGATGCGGAGGATTAAACTTAGACTGTGCTCATGATAAATTTTCAAATTAGGAAGTATTTTTTGAGTCATTACTGTTGTAGCGATTTCACCTTGATATTTGCTCTTTTAAGAGGGTGTTCATCCCTTTTTCTTGGCATGGTCAATGAATTACATGTAAAAAACTGATCTAGGGGGCTGAAGAGATGGCTCAGAGGTTAAGAGCACTGACTACTCTTGCAGAGGACCCGGGTTCGATTCCCAGCACCCACGTGGCGGCTACAAACCATCCTTAACTCCAGTTCCAGGGGAATCAGAAGCCCTTTCCTTACCTCTGTGGCATTGTACAACATGGGTACACTCACATACATACAGGCAATACACTCATACACATAAAATAAAAATAATAAATAAAATATTTTTTAAAAATTAAAAAAAAAAAAACCTGACCTAGAAGACTCTGTTTGGAAAGCAACCCATGTGAGGTCTTTGTTAAAATGTTCTCTGAAATCATGGCTGCTTTCTTATCTTGAGCTATTATCTTGAGAAGTTACAGAGCACATGACCTGTCATGGGTGTGAACACCAGTGCGGTGAGTGTTATAACACGTCAGCTCGCCAAGGTTGGGGACCCTTTATAGCATCTTCATAGAATTCTTTATTCTTTAGATGATGGAGCCAATGTTCAGGAAGTGCTTACAGAAATCAGCAACCAGAAAACTGTGCCCAATATTTTCGTGAACAAAGTACACATGGGTGGATGTGACCGAACCTTCCAGGTAATCATAATTCTCCTATGTGTTCCTCAATGCTGTCTGCTCAAATTTTGTTTTAACTAGTATCTATCAATGGGGAGAAAATGACAGTTGATTTAAGTGCCTTTTGGGGGTTGTAAAATGGAAAAGCATAGAGGCTGGTTATCAGGTAATCCTCAAGATGTTAAGGAAAATGAGCTTTTGCACTAACTAAATCAGAAGCCATTCCAAAATGCTTAGGTCCAGGCATGCATGGCCTTTGTTGTCTTTAAATCAGAGCAGCCGTGATTGGCTGAATCAAACCCTCATAGGATTGGGCCTACTACCACTCGTGTGTATGTGTGTGTGTGTGTGTGTGTGTGTGTGTGTGTGTGTGTGTACATAATGGTGAAGGGCTTGAGACCCACAAGGGGCTCAAAATGGCTCAGAAGCTGCTCATAACTCATGAGATGGCACAGGTGGCTCTACCCCTCCCTAGGGATATTTAAACTGGAAAGTCAGGCTCTTTTTCATTGTTAGCTACTTGTAAGTTCCCTGTGCTATGAACAACCCAGTTAAACTCATGAGTTCACCAACCTAGACTTAGGTGGATCATGTCTTTGTAGTACCCAGCTAAGGCGAACAAACATTTATTTGATCACATCTCCCCAAGAAAAGTGAATGCAACAGAAGCTAAGAAGGAAGGAGTGGGGCTGACAGGTAGGTCACCAGGGAGAGGACAGGCCTCTTCCTCCTGATAGGGAGAGAAATGAAGACTGTTCCTCAGTAAGATGAGGTCAACATAAACATTGATGTTTATGAACATCAATGTTAGAACTCCTGTCAAGGCTGTGAACATTTGTGTGCAGAGCCCACAGCTTTTATTTAACTTTTTGATTCTTATAGTGTAAGACATGCACAGTAGTCATTAAGTTAGATGGTGACAGATTAAAACTGGATGCTTATGGAATGTGACTCGGGGGTAGAACACCTGCCTAGCATGTGTGAGTCTTTTGGTTCAGTGTCCAGAAATATGCTGTGTCTGTTGACATACATTCCAGCTAGTCACACTCTACTTAGATCCAGATAAATTTACAGTTGCAATATAAATGATTGATATTTTATTTATGAGGGTCTTTTCTTTCTTTTTGGTGTTGGGGACCAAACTGAGGGCCTTGTGCTTGCTAGCTAAATCCCTAGCCCTAATATTTTTGGGGGCAAGGGTAATATTTTTTTCCCTTTTTTAATTGAATTTTTGCAAATTGTATACATTGTATTTTGATCATATTTAGATCCCCTCCTGTATCTGTACCCCCTTACTAACCTCTCACCAAATAACCCCCCCACATGCATTAAAGCCTATAGAGTCAGATTTGTCTCCCTAAATGTCTTCTTCCACTGTGGGCTCATTCACTGGAACCTGGCTCACCACTAAGAGTCTCATCCTTGAATGAGACTAAATCTTTCCCTCCCAGCAGCCATTGGTTGCCAGTAGTTCCTTGGGTAGGTTGGAGTTTCTTAACCCACTACCCCATGTCTATGCTGGAATTTTGTCTGGCTTGAGCTTATGTGGGATTTGTCTGTGCTGTCACCATTGCTGTGAGCTCATATGAATAACTGCCCAGGGGTCTTGGAAAACTCTTGTTTCCTTGTGGTCATCTACCTCCTCTGGCTCTTGGAATCTTTCTTCCCCTCTTCTGCAATGATCCCTGAGCCCTGGAAGGCAGAAGTTTGATATAGGTGTCCTATTCAGGGATAAGCAGTCTGTAGCCTCTTATTCTCTGCTCAATGGCTAGTTCTCTGTGTTAATCACCATCAGCTGTATAAGGAAGCTGAGTTGAGAGATGTATTAATCTATGGATATAACAATAAGTCATTAGAAATCAGCTTAATACTATATCTGTGTAGCAGAATAATTATATTAGGCTCTCTCACATGGCCTATAGGCTGTCTAACCTCAGACTCCTAGGCCTGATAGCAATGTCAGGTATGGGCTCCATCCTATGAAGCCCATATCCAATGTCAGGTATGGGCTCCATCCTATCCTTAATTGGATAATTAGAAAGTAGTTAGTTACTCCTATAATATTCACACCACTATTGCACCAGTGAGCATATCTTGTCAGGCCATTGTTTGTAACTCCAAGGATTCACAGCTAGGTAAGGTTCCTGCTAAATTTTCTCTTCAGGTAGCTTGCAGAGCACCCTTCAGCACTATGAAAGCTAGACAGTAGAGATGAGGCTTTGAATTCAGCAAAGCTTGATTTCTCCTTGTTTGTTCTATAGTTCATGTATGTAATGTCTTCAGCAGGAGAGTCTTACCATGACTGATGGGTAACCAAGAACAGGGGCAATGGCCAGTATTGTTTGAGGGTCTCTGGGACCTCTGGTCCACAGCTTCATAAGAGGGTGTCCATTCCTGGCACTGGGCTTTTTACTTTATAAGCCTATGGTGTCTAGTAGGGACAATGTCTCCCTATTATAAGGTAACTCCTTTTAATCTCTTTTTGTAATGGATATGTATACATTTTAAGTAGTTTCTCTAATGGTAAGTTTCCATATGGCTTTTCTAAACGCCTTTGGTGTCATCAATCCCTCATAACCCCTCCTCTGCCCTGCCCCTCCCATTATCCTAAGATTTAAAAATATATTTACTTTTTATTTTTATGTGCCTGTGTGTGTGCTTGTGTCAGTTTATGTGCACCACGTGCATGCATTGCACTCCAAGGCCAGAGAGAATGTCAGATCTCCTGGCACTGGAGATGTAGATGGTTGTGAGTGCTGGGAACCTGACTTGGGCCCTCTGCAAGAACAGTACATGCTCTTAACTGCTGAGCCATCTCTGCAGTCCTAGGTTTTTTCAGTAAAGGAAATCCATGCTGGTTGCGCATAGGGTCCTACAGTGTT
This sequence comes from Nannospalax galili, assembly GCF_000622305.1. Taxonomy (NCBI): domain Eukaryota; kingdom Metazoa; phylum Chordata; class Mammalia; order Rodentia; family Spalacidae; genus Nannospalax; species Nannospalax galili. Next base: position 2,499,142 of record NW_008333794.1, read on the forward strand.
CATTCTCCCTTGGTAACCCCTAGGCACATCAGAATGGTCTACTACAGAAGCTCCTTCAGGAAGACGTGGCTCACGATTACGACCTCATCATCATTGGCGGTGGCTCTGGCGGCCTCTCATGTGCGAAGGTATGAGCATAAGCAGAACATGCAGACGACTTTTCATGAAGTCAGTTGGAGCTTTACAACTTACGGTTTTACAATTCAGGGAGAATAGTTTGTTGTCTCACAGGTTTAGACCGTTATCTAATGGAGAGAAAAATGCACACAAGAAAGTGACAGTACACCTGTCCATCTGGTTGTTTTTCCAGGAAGCAGCCAACCTGGGAAAGAAGGTCATGGTGCTGGACTTCGTGGTCCCATCACCTCAGGACACAACCTGGGGTAAGCTGTTGCTACCTCCTCTGTCCTCTGCTCTGTACAGGAATTGCTCCTTTTCTAGAATGTCACTGAAGCCTGCCTCATTCTCAGGAGAATGAGTGTTACAGTCCACAAGTGCAGACTTGGGAAAGACAACGCCATGGCCCAGCACTCAGTGCTTGTGCTGTAGATTCTGTATGTATGTACCAGTGTTTTTGAATTGCTGTGGATGCAGAAGTATGTTGTGTCCCAGTTACTTTGTTTCCACCTCAGTCTCACAGTTGAGTTTGATGGCTACATAATAACTGATGTTATCAGTGTCTGTCATCATTACCCTTTAGTCATAGGAGGTTCTGGCCCTCTGCTGTGCACTGCAGGCCAGAGCAGGGTTTATTTTTTTCTTCTCCACCTCAATAAAACAGAACGCACTGATTTTGTGCAGACTGTTTTCTATTTATGCCTCAGGTACATTTTTCTGTCTCTTCCCTACTCTGGCCCAGAAGTAGCTGGCCATCTCGTCCTCTGGTTTCTGGTTGGGTTTAGTTGGAGTACTGAAGGGGAGCTGGGGTCCTGATACCCTAGGCCTCTTTGCCTAGAAGGCCACACACTGTTGATGTCACTCACTCTGGGTCCTGGCACTCACCCTGGCTCCTGCCCCTTCTCATGGGGCACCATTGGTCCACATGTCACTAGCTTTGCATGCTGCTCTGTTGTGGGAAGCGGGCACAGCCAAGTCGGCCAAAGATGGCGCCCTGGCTGACCGCCAAGCCTCGCTACCCTCGCTTGTTACTCCAGAACGCGCAAGCGCAATGCGCCCGATCATGCGCCACCTGCCTGATCTATGACATCCTCGAGCGTGGTCTGACTGTGTGGACCAATGAATTGTCTCCACCGCTATATGCTGCGTGTGTGCATGGTTGTGATTGGTCCTTGGGGAAGATATAAGGGATTGTGCTGCGCAATAAAGTTGGTAGAAGCTTGAACCCTGCCATGGTGTCCGTTTTGTCCTTGCCTCGACTCTGCTGGTTGGAGTCGCGGTTAGCGGCACTCTGTCCCTTCATACTCTTCTGCCCACACCTAGTCATAATTTCTTTATGCACTCTTCAGTTACTCAACCTGACTCTGCTTTCTAATTCCTGCCAGTGATGAATGAAATATGAAAATTGTTGTTTGAAATTCAAGCTAATTCAAAAGGTTTTAGCCTAGAATTTCATATGGTAAAGCAGCCTACCTTGCTTTTGTTGAACTTGTCCTGATTGTGTGTGCCCTTGACTTTTACCCTTCCCCTCCTGTCTAGACATTATCCCACTCATTTGCTGTACCAAAGAGACCTTGGCAAGAGGGAATCCCTGATTTGGGTTGTGTGAAGGGGTGCACTTAGGCATGTCCTGTTTTGTATGAGTCACATTCAGAGCAGGTGCCTCCAGGCAACTTGTGAGACCTGACTGTTGGCTTAGACGAGTCAGAGTTAGAGAGAGACAGAGTAGAAACTGAAGTTGCACTGAGTGTAGGGTGGAAGTTAGGGGGAGGGTGTTGGGTATAGGAATGGGTGGGGTGCTTATAGCTAAGGCAACTTGAATTCCTTTGAGCATTAGATGCAATTGAAAACTTGAGATTCAACTGCATGGAAACTTTTAGCATAGACCCCATGTCTTTGTTCATTGTTGGGTCTCCTCCATAGACTTGACTTAGCTGTTTATACTTCATTTTGAGGTGGAATGTCATCTCCACCACCATTTGAGCTTATCTGTTTTACACAATTTAATAACTCTGTATAGATCTTGGAAACTACAACCGTCCACACAACAGATGTGGGGAGCCACATGGATGTGCACACCTGCCGCACACAGGGAGCACTGACATGCTGCTTTCTTTTCAGGGCTTGGTGGTACCTGTGTAAATGTGGGCTGCGTTCCTAAGAAGTTGATGCATCAGGCTGCCCTCCTGGGTCAGGCCTTACAGGACTCCAGGAAATTCGGCTGGGCGTATAACCAGCAGGGTGAGTCCATGCTTCTGTGGCTGACTTTGACAGTAACTCGATAAGCGTTCCTTAGGCACTCTTTCCTGCCAGGTGCAGAGGCCACAGAGTGGGCCTCTCTCTTGGGACGCAGGCCCAGGGATGAAATTCCTTCAGCTTGAGCAAGTCCAGATCCTTAGCAGAAGGTGAAAGGAAGTGGTGTCTGTTTTCAGATTTTTTTTTCCTCCAGTGTGAAGAAAATAGGATTAAAGTTTATCTGTTGTGGTGGTGACATCATTGTATCTGTGGGTAAGTGTCTCTGCTTAGTTCAATTCTCATTTTCTGGCTGGGCTGCACCATGCAATGTGAGGATGACAGGCCCTGCCTGGAAGCAGAGCAGTCTATGTTTGGGAAACAAGGCCATGCAAAGCACAGTGACTAAAAGCTCTGCTTTGACTGTTCACTTGAGGGCCACCTAAAATATCTGGGGAGTCAGAGGACAGTCAAGAAAAGCTTTGGGGACAGTGTAACTCCTTGACCTGTGACTTGTTAAGTCATTTTTCTTTTTTTGAGACAGGACCTCACTATGTTGCCTGTCTTAGTGTTCTCTTGCTATAACAACATGACCAAAAAGCAACTTGGGGAGGAAAGGGTTTATTTCATCTTACAATTCCCTAGTGACAGTCCATCCAGGAAAGCCAAGGCAGGGACCTGGAGGCAGGAACCGAAGCAGAGAACATGGTGGAATGCTACTGACTGGCTTGCTCCCCCGGCTTTCTCAGCTATCTTTCTTTTCTTTTTTTAATTTTATTTATTATTTTTATTTTATGTGTATGCGTATATTGCCTGCATGTAGGTAAGTGCTCCCGTGTTGTGTGATGACCTCGGAGGTTGGAAGAGGCTGTCGGATACCCTGGGACTGGAGGTAGAGACAGTTGTTAGCTGTCATATGGGTGCTGGGATTTGAACCTGGGTCTTCTGCAAGAACAACCAATGTTCTTAACCGCTGAGCCATCTCTCCAGCCCCTCAGCTATCTTTCTTATTATATAGCCCAGGCCCAGCTGCCCAGGGGTGACATCTTCCACGTTGGAATGGGCCCTCCTGCATCAATTATCAGTTAAGAAAATGCCTCACAGATACGGCCGCAGGCCAATCAGATGGTGGAAATTACTCAATTGAGGCACTCTCTTCCCAGGTGACTCTAATTTGTGTCAGGTTCACCAAAACTGACCAGCACATTGCCTCAGGTAGTACTTGAACTTCTAGGCTCAAGCGGTCCTCTTACCTCCATTTTTGAGTAGCTGGATGACAGGCATGCACCACCTCACCCAGCTCAGGTTGTTTCTTGAAAGCTACAGATAAGGAAGACATTAGGATCAGAAGCAGACCAAAACTATGCAGATAGGAGAAAAAGTGGTATATAGGGGTTAGGGAACAGGGTAGACACTGGGTGGAAGGAATGAGTTTCAAGAGCTAAGTATTTCCTCAAGATCTTTAACTGAGGTTTTCAGGAGTTAATTTTACGTTAAAGGCAATGGAGTGATTGAAGAACTTAAGCCAGAAAGAAGTGCGGACGATAGCCTGAAGTCCAGTTGGCTCCCATGGCTCCAAAGAACTCCAAGAGGAGAGGAGAAGAAAGAGATGGGGCAAGTGCTGCAGGCCTCAGCAAAGATGTTGGGTAGACTGTGGGAGGTAGATTTAGGGAAGTTGAAGATACAGACTTGACTAGACAGGGTGGCCAACTAGACACGGAGATGGTGGTGGGTCTCCATGGAGGCTCTGTGCCAGATGAGCTTGAGGAGGTTTTAGGAAATAATGAATGAGTTGTCTTTCCCCAGAGATCCTGATGTGGATGTGAGTAGTACCTGGCTAGAGTGCCACAGGTGATTCTGATAGCAGCAGACTCTGCAGATCCAGTAAGGCAGGGGAACAGAGAGAGGCAGACACCAGGCAGAGCACTGGGTGGGTGTGGGCTGTAGCTTGCTGGGATAGAAAGCACCAGCAGGCTTGGTTAGGGGCTGTGTGTGGTGTTCAGTTGAGGCTAGACCCATGGTGGTAACAGTTGACGTGCTGGAGAGCATTGGGTCAGAGTAGATGAGGCAAAAGCTTGGGATACAGAGTCATCGTGTGGTGATAAAGTTGTAGGAACTGAGGATATACATAGACTGCCAAGAATAGAGAACAGAGGATGCTGGGATATTGGAAGACTCAAGATAAGTTGGCAAAGAACAACAGAAAAAGTGAATGGTTCATTTTTTTTTAGACTGAAGTAAACACAAATATAATACAAGAAGACAACCTAAAAACAGAAAGCTACAGCCCATATAGGTGCCCTGGAGAAATAGGCATTAGCAAGTCCCTGAAGTCCTGTCCTAAAGGAATGCACACCGGGGTGTGAAAGGGACCCCATACCAGTTCAACACAGGCTACCTCCAGAGTCAGCACCCACTGTGACATGAAGGCATTTAATGAAACTCTCCATACCACCATGCTTTTAAAGGATACTTGACTGTAAGGCAAAGAAATGAGACTTCTCTACCTGATGGTGAAAAGTCAAAAGTCAGGGTTTTGTGAAGAACTTGAGTCTTTTTGTTAAATCCTACATCAGAGTTGCCCACTGCATCACCTCTGCAGTGCCTCTGACCAGTGCACACAAATCACAGACAGGAAAGAAAGGAGCATGTGCTTGAAAAGAGTTAATAAAAATGTCTAACTTTATGATACAACAGATCTAGAATGTAAAAGATTCAGCTTAGAAATATTAGAATTAATTAGTGTGACAGTCACATTTCTTACTCGTCAGCCATAACAAGCTAAAAATATAACAAAAACCCGACAAAAATGACGTAGTCCTGAGAGCAGAGCTAGCGGTGTGTAAGGAGAGAACTTGAGTGCACACCAGAAGCAGGCATTCGAGGAGTTGTCACAATATTATGAAGATGTAATGGTTAGGCAAGTTCAAGGAAATCTATGACATGTTTTCCCCCTTTTGAAGCTGAAGTGATCATTTTAAAGTTTATACTGAAAAATAAAAGTGTGAAAGTAACTAGACCATCCCTGGTTGGATGTGACTTTCCCATCTGCACAACATGAAGCAATAATAGCCACACAGTGGAGCTATCAGGAGATCCTGATGTGCAGCCATTGGGACCCTGCCATGTAGACAGTCTGTTGTGGCAAGGGTCACATGGCCTGTGGTTAAAGTTTCCTAGAGGGTTGGAATGGAAGGTCTTCCAAGGGTGGGGTTTGTGGAAATGTGGCACTGTGGAGAGATACTGGACCATGAGGTTATGTAATAACAAAAGCGACTTTTGCAGGCTGCACAATCCTAGGGGTCCCCTCACCTGGTGCCATGGGGCGGCTGTGATGGACTGGCTCTGAACATCTTTTTTAGCTCTCTTTCCTGCATGGTAGCATCTCACATCCTGGAGTGAGTTGGGGACATTCCCTAGAGTGGTAGATGGGATGAGTCTCTAGGTGTGTCTGTCCCCCTACTCCTTGCCAGTTGTCTTCTGGACTCTTATTCAGTTATGACCAGTATTATGACCAGAATCCCCCAACTGGCCCCTATGTCTAATAAACATGACAGACTGGTGAGTTTCCAGATCTAGTACCTATAGACAAGATGGGCATTGTGAGATTAGTCACATTTAGAAGATGTAGGGGTAGAGCAGAGGCCTAGCAATCCAGTCCAACCCTTGTCAGAAGAAACAGGTAAATATTGCAAGAAGAAAGGCAGACAACCTTAAGCTCAAGCCTCATATATTGTAAAGAAATGTAAGGGCCAGCAGTGTTGCTTCATGTTAGAGCATCTGCCTAGCATGCATGAGACTCCAGATTCCATCTTCAACATGAAAACATGGTCCAGTGAACCAAATGGAAGTGAACTTGCCAGCCTGGTGAGGGGAGTGGACTGTGTCTGACCTTGTTACCACCAGGTTACTTGGGCTCCTCTGGCTCCACCTGGATAGAATTCATGAGTAGATAAGGAGAAGTTCCTTTGGTGTTGGTGTTAAGCTGCAATCGTATCCCATCAGCTTGCTGTGGCGGCAGAAAGGAAGGAGCAGCAGGTCCTTCTAGTGTTAGAGTTCTTGAGCAGGTCTCTGGAGCAGGGACCCTTGTCTATGTAATGCTAGAGCTCTTGCTAGGCTTAGGAGGTGGGATTCCTAGGCCCTTGGCAGTATGGGAGTTGCAGCTTGCTGTGGCTGCTGTCATGGCTGCCACAGTTCCTCAGGAGGCTACTGACGCTTCCACCTGCAGGTCACAGCTCTGACTCTTTGACTGTCGTTGCTACCTCTACCCCTTGTCAAGAGCTCTAAAGAGTTATCATGGCCCTGACTTCGGCCACACTGCTGGACCTCTGCTCATCTGCTGGGGATTCCTGAGGCCCTGCCTCTGCCCCTTGTCAAGGCCTCAGTAGGAACATGACTCCCTCCCTTCTCTGGCTTGGCCTTTGGGGCTACTCTCCATCTCTGCTGCAGCTGAGCAGCTGCTGGCTGCTCCACTGTCCCTGCCGCTGCCACTCTCCTGTCTCTGCTGCTTAGTGTTTTCAGCTCAGCCTGCTCTACTAAAAAATCAAGCAAGGAAAGACACCCAAGAGGAGCTTTTCATTTGGCCTAATGTTGCAACCCCACGAGAGGCAGCAGGGGAGGGTGTCTCAGCTTTGACTCCCCAAGTGAGGGGAGCAGTCTGTTTATATGTCCAGTATTGGCATCAGTCATCACAAACCTTTCATGCAAAGGAAGGTTTGTATTTGCATCATTTTTGCTTTGGTCACATCACAGCAGTCTACCTGCTAGACCACCAAGGGAAGCTATTAAACGCGCCCCCCCACCTCGGTGAAAGTAGTCACAGGGTCATCTGGAGTTCACTGGGGCTTGTGATAGCGAAAGTCCAATGCAAACTATCTGAAACAGTCCTGACTGGGGCTATTCCTTCAAGAGCCAAAGCAAGCAACTGTGACCGTTGCATAGTTTCTTCAAGGAGTCTATAGATTGTTCAGAATGACTGGTAGCAGCATACCGGTACCTCCACTGGCTGTTTGACTGATAGTCCTTTTGCTCAAAGCAGCCAAGGCTGCAAGGGAGAGTCTTAACAGCTGCCAAGGAGGGAGCCAAGCAACCCCATCTCCCAACCTCTTTGTTTATAAGAAAAAGAAGAGCAGAAGCAGAAAAAGAAGGAAACATAACTTAATACAGGCCCAGTGCCAGAGGAGATGGCACAGGAGAAAGAGGCCCAGTGACACAGGAGAGGGGACACAGAGAGCAGGCCCAGTGACACAGGTGAGGGGGCAAGGGAAGCAGGCCAAGTGGTAGCAGACTATCCTGGGACATGTACCCTGACTGAACTTGTGTTTCAGGCATTGCCATGTGAAGTGTGCTCCGCTGCAGCCTTTTTCTTCTTTTCAGAACTCTGCTTCCTGGACATGCTTTGCAGTATGACACAGAAGAGGCAGAAAGATAGCTGGCACAGGAAGGTTTTAGCTGTGTCTGTTTACTTGTTGATCTTTACTGCACTACATAGTGAGTGGTTCTATGTGCTCTGCCTTTGGAAGTAAGACAGAGTGCTAGTGCACACATATCCACCAGGCAGGAGGATGGTGCATTTGAGCCCAGCTTGTGTTGCAGACAGACACTTTGTCTCAAAAACAGCCTCAACAATGATATAACCCAGAAACTTCACCATAACCTCCATCCTGTTTTTTTTTTTTTTTTAGTGAAGCACAACTGGGAAGCCATGACGGAAGCGATCCAGAACCATATCAGCTCCCTGAACTGGGGCTACAGGCTGACCCTGCGGGAGGAAGGCGTGGCCTATGTCAACTCCTATGGGGAATTTGTGGAGCCGCATAAAATAAAGGTACCCTCTTGGTGTGCCTTTCCTTTCCTTACTGTCGTTTGAATTTGGCCTTGAACTAAATTAGAATTCCACTTTACACATTAGGGACTGCAGCTGGCATGTCACACACATGGCACTCATGGCCATGTGTGTGCTGATTACTGTTGGTGCTGATTACACGTCTGGATAAAGTGCAGAGTGTATGTTTTAAAGATCTCTTAATTTAAAATTGTCTTTTGCCTTTCATTGTCATCTTAAAAGAGAAAATATTTAAACAGTTTGAAGTTCAAAAGACTGAAAAAATTTTAGCTGTAGAATTTTTTAGAGTGAAAATGGAACTAAAGCTCCAGCCTATCCTGTTCACTGAGGCTGATTTGCATACTTACTGGTATAATGTTTATATGCTGCCACATTACTGTGCAAGGAAATGACATCCATGTTACCTCGGATTTACAGTAGAGTTAGGAAAGAGAGTCAGCCAGTATCCTTGGCAATTAGCCCTTACCTTTTGCTCCTGGGGTAATAAGCCCCTGTCTCAGGCTTCGCCCTCCATCTCTGTGTGATGGGCTTCTGTCTCAGGCTCCAGCCTCCACCCCTGGGTGATAGGCCCCTGTCTCAGGCTGTACCCTACCAACTATGCCAGTCTACTTGTTTAAACACCATCATTGACATTTGAAATTTTTGCCTGAAAATTTATTTTGAATTATTCATGTACTTACAAATAACAGGTAACCCTCACTGGTTCTCCTTAGCTTAATATGTGGCATGGCATGTGAGGGCCTCCACATTTGGCTCCAGGTTGCCTTTCCTCTCCTTCCCATACTGGTCTGCTCTTTGTGGTTACTTCTGGCTCCAGGTGGCTGTTGCTCACACCCGGCTCCTTGTAGGCTGCTGTGTCTTCTTGTGTGCTGTCTTCTTCCAGGACCCCTTTCTTCTCCGACCTTGGTACTATGCTCTTCTCCACACCTCCTGTGAGCCATCCTATACTAGATTTCTACCCTGTCACCCCACCCCACAGAGGGGCTGTGTGGCTGCTGCACTGTTCTGCTTGTGCTGCCTGTGGTGTGCCACGAGGGGCTATGGGCTTCCCCACTATCTGTGGTACATATCACATAACAATGCTGGCTTTTGTGTACCTGTCATTTCTGTTGAATAAGAGGCCATGAGGTGGTGACAAGATCTGGATGTTTGTGGACTAAGTGAAATTACATTCCTTCTTTTCAAGGCTACCAGTAAGAAGGGACAGGAAACATTTTATACTGCTGCGAAGTTTGTCATAGCAACAGGGGAAAGGCCACGGTACTTAGGAATTCCAGGAGATAAAGAATACTGTATTACCAGGTAAGATTAGATAGACCATCTCAACATTAATATGTTGTGTGATGTTTATGTTTTCAATTTACTTGCTCCCTGTTTTAGTTCATGAAGGATTTTAATTTATGACAGAACTCTACACAGCACAAGAAGCCAAGCAATTAAAATGATGGGGCAGGGAGAGATAAGACCAGGCATTGGATAAGGTCAGGGGTGGAGCTTACTCTAAACCCTGCTGCATTTCTAAGTAGCTGCCAGAAGTGGGAAGTGGATCAGAATTTGATTCTAAATTTCCCGGAGACCAAAGCAAAGAAATAAACATGACTAACTGTGAAACTGAGTGTCTGAAGGGTAGAGATGAGTCTGGAAGCCAGGAATAATGGCGCTTTCTAAACTGAGATTCCGCTGGGTGTCCCGGGGCAATCAATTAAGATGCTGTGTGATGCTCCATGGGGACTTCAGACTCTTGTATTAAGAAATGCATTTTTCATCGCACTGTTGTTTGGTAAATACAAACATCCACACACAATGCACATAACACACACATCACAATACCATACATATGCTGCACACAACACACATGTCCCTACAAAAAAGCAAAAACAAAACCAAAAACCCGGTTTTCTTCTTTTCTAGCTTTTTCAAACGTTTATTTTTATTTTATTTGTATAATAAGTGTTTTGCTTGCAAGTACGTAATATACATGCAATGCCGGAAGATGCCAGAAGACGGCATCAGATCCCCTACAACTGGAGTTACAGATGGTTGTTAGCTGCCATGTGGGTGCTGGGAACTGAACCTGGGTCCTCTGCAGGAGCAACTGGTGCTCTTCTTAACCACTGAGCCGTCTCTCCAGCCCCTCTATTTTATTTAAGTTATTTGCTTGTGGTCTAATTTGATTCTGAAAGAACTATGGGTGCCTTTCATACATCCTGTCTGTAGTAAACAAGCTTGCCGAGAAGCTTCCAGAGGCTATTTCGTTCTTTAGTGTTTCCTCATTCAAGCACTGAAATGCTATTCAGCCAACAGAAGATCTGTCGTCACACATAGAAACCCAGGTGGCCCATTTTATAAGTACTGCCTGGACTCTCTTTCCTTCTCTCTTTCAGCGATGACCTCTTCTCTCTGCCCTACTGCCCAGGCCGCACCTTGGTAGTGGGCGCCTCGTACGTTGCTCTGGAATGTGCTGGGTTTCTGGCTGGCTTGGGCTTAGATGTCACCGTTATGGTGCGCTCAATCCTTCTTCGAGACTTTGATCAAGAAATGGCAGAGAAAGTGGGTTCCTACATGGAGCAACACGGTGTTAAGTTCCTAAGAAAATTCATCCCTGTGACGGTAAGCCCACTGATACTTGGAAGTCCTTTTGCTTTGCCCGTCCTTACTTCATTTCATCAAATCAGTACACATTCACCAAGTTGAAGGTAATTGCCCACCCCAAGGTCTACAAAAGCGGCCTCATTTGTTTTCCCTCTGGATGGTAGAGAAAGTAACCTGTTCTCGAGGGCCCAATCCCCCCTCACTCACCTTTTAAGGACACCCCATCTCAGTTGGCGGTCTTCTCTCCCTTAGTCTCATCAGCATGTCACCCTAACACAGACAACCCCCCATGTCTCTCTGACTGGCTCCCCGTTGTTCTTTATGCTTTTACAAAATGTCTCTGCACCCTACTTCTAATGCCTTGACTCCGTCTCATACTAGTCTCCCTTCAGTGCTTCTTTTCATCTTTTCTGCTTCCTGGAAGCTGCTTGTCAGGAAGTCCAGCAGGCAACATCTGTATCTCTGAGCCTTTCCGCAGCACGTGGTAGAACTGGTGCCCCCTTGTGGAGTGCTGTCCATCTAGACTGTGTGGCTCCCCAGCCTGTTGCTTTTCCCTCCCCATCTTTTCAGCCTGCAGACATTGGTGCCCACTTGTTTTTATCTTGGTCAGCATTTTTACTGGATGATCTCTATAAGCCCATATTTGAAGTATTATCTAAGTGGTAATGGCTGTCAGATTAACTGCTCCTCTTCCGGTAGTTCTCTGGAACTCCATACTCACCTCTGATTGAGTCCCCATAAGCACTTCAAATTTAACAAGATAAAATTTAAGATCTATTTTTTCTACTTAGACCCCTGATAATCTTTCTGACCTCCATCTACACAATGTAAGAAGCCAATACCAGGGAAGCCTCCCTTCAGTTCCCCTCTTAGACCAACTTCAATCTCAGTGAATGCTTGATCTAGTTTTATCTGCAAAATGTAGAATGTGGAAGTTGTCCACCTCTGTCTAGTCCAGAGAGCTCATGTCCTTTCAGATACACAGGAAACCATCATACCACGAGCATGCTTGCACACGTGTGTCCTTGCAGCAGTTTGTTTTCTTCCATGTTGGATAGAGTTGGTACATTTTTTGTCCTTCCTAGGTCCAGCAGTTGGAGAAAGGTTCACCTGGAATACTGAAAGTGATGGCCAGGTCCACTGAAGGACCAGAAACAGTTGAAGGGATATACAACACAGTAAGTGAATGTTTCTGAGCGCATTCACAAAGTGGGAGAGGTGAAACTTTGGAAAGATTACACCAGGATTAGTGCTTTGGATTTTTGGTAAGAGTGTTAACAACTGGAGGACAGTGGGCCACCAGCACATGGGTGTTCAGTGACGCATGAAGAACACTAATGTGAAGTATATGTGTGTGTAACAGTGTGTGGGAAAACTCTGGAAGCACAGACATCCCAGTGTCATTGGGCCTCAGTCCTGGAGAATTAAATATTCCATACATGTATTCACTTGGAAAGTTTGTCTGTGAACATGGAATGCAATGTTATAAATTAAAAACATCAATAAATCAGATTTTCTTTTTCAAAAACAATATCAAATCTTGAAGCAGTATTAACAGCCTGTGGAGTAGTTTAGATGCCAGGAATTCTTTTTATCATAGTTTTAATAAAAAACATACACTTTATGTATTCTTTATACACACACATATTGAGTTATAAAGTAAATATGACTGTGGAAAGGGTCAACTAAACCAGAAAATACCTGACAAAACCAAGTAGCCAGTCTCATTGGTGCTGAGGTTTTGACTGGGCTGCATTGAACGTGCAGACCGGGGGTGGAGAGTGTCCATAGTACCTGGTGTTTTCACAGACAGAACTCGTCAGGCATGAGTTAAGGTCTTCGTGGTTCCCATCAGGTTCGCTCAGGTCTCTACTGAGATCACAACCACCTCATGGATTTATTCCTGGGTGCTTATATGTTTACATGTCGTTAAAATGGTTTCTTTCTGGAAAATCTTAACTTTTACTTTCAGCTGGTGAATAGAATTGCCGATCTTTGTGGGTTTTTAATATTCATTTATTTTGTTCATATCTTACTTAGTTTACCCTTAGGTTATTTTGGACTTCCTGCATCATATTCATATTATTAGCTGATATAGCAGTTTTGTTTCCTCCTTTCTACTGTGATTTCCCCCCCCTCTGGCCCAAGTGTAGTGTTGATAAGCCGCTGCCGCAGCATGTGGTTCATCTTCTCCATAGCAAAGGAAAGTGCCCATGGTTCATTACCAAAGAGGACTGCTTTCTGAATGGCTTTGGTGGGTCATCAAGGAAATTCTGTTTTTTTGTTAGCTAAGTGATTTTTTTCCTTCTTTTCCTTTATTTTAAAATTAAGCATGTATGCTCAGTTGTAACAGTGTTTCTTTTACAGCAGTAAAAGTTGGTGATCTTTTTGTTTTCTTTAAATCTATCAATACATTGAATGACTTTCTAATGATCAGTCAACTTTATATTCTTGGCATAAACCCAGTTCAATTATTTAGAATTTAAGCATCTGTATTCATGAGTCATATTTGTGTGTGTGTGTGTGTGTGTGTGTGTGTGTGTGTGTGGGGTGTTTATGCATGTTTGTTTTTTTGAGAAAGAGTCTCACTGTGAGGATTTGGCTGGCCTTGAACTTGCTCAGTGTGAATTAATAATGGTAATGTCAATGAAAATACATACTACTGATATAACTATGCATAACAGTGTTTATGCATGTTTGATTGTTTGAGAAAGAGTCTCACTCTGTAGACCAGGCTGACTTGGAATTTACTGTGTAGCTCAGGCTTGCTTGAAACTCACAGAGATCCTCCTGTCTCAGCCTCTCAAGTGCTGGGATTACGATGTACGCCAGCCTGCCTGGTGACTTTTAATTGTCTTCTACATCTTGAGCATTTCAGGTTTAACTGTCAAGGTTATTTTAGTTCATGCAAGGCATTGGGAGTGTGTTTTCCTCTTTCCTGTTTTCTGACCACAGTTATGTACTATTAGAATGTTTTTTTTTGTTTAGTAGGATTCACTGGTGGAAACTCCAAGGCTGCATTCTCCAAGGGAATGTGTGCAACAGATTCAGCTTCTCTGATGATCAAAGGGCTTTGAGGCACTCCTCTTTTTAGATACTTTTGATTTATTTTTTTTCTCTTTAGGAATTAGTCCATTTCAACTAAGTTTCAAATACATTGGTATAGAGTACCTCATATCTAACTCTGCACGTTGCTTCTGTGACAAGGTCTAACTTACACAGTAAAGTGTACAGACCTCAGCTGTGCAGTTAACTATTTCTGACAGACACGTTTACACACACTCCTTTAAAGTAGAGGAACCTTGTCTGTGAGTCTAGTCGCCAGCCACCATTGCCTGATTCTGTCACCACACACAAGTTTCGTCTGTCTCAGACCCCACCTGGTCAGATCATATGTGGTGCGCTCCTCAGTGTCTGGTGTCCTGTATTCTGGTTGGTGTTACCAGGATTTTCTGTGTCACCTGGACTGTAATTGGGAGCTAAAGGACCAGAGGGATATAGCGTGGGTCCCTTACCCATTTTCCTGTGTGGACACCTAGTCTCTTCTTGGTTTAGGCTGTTGTGATTAAGGCTGCTGGAAAGATTTCTTATGTAAAGTGGACATATGTTATTTCTCTTGTATAAATACTTGGCATTGATTTCTTGATAGCATAGTTTCTACATTTATCTTTTTGAGAAACTTCCAGGCTGCTTCCAAGTGCTGGAATCATTTTATACTTCCACAAGCTACGCATGGGGGCTTGGGTGCCCTACATCTCCCAACCCTTGGGGTTGTCTGGCTTTCTTTTTCAGCCATTTTAGAAGATATGTGGGGTGTCCATGAGGATGTTTAGGGTGTCTGGAAGGATGTGTGGGGCGTCTAGGAAGATGTGTGGAGTATCTGGGAGGGTATGTGTCGTGTCTTGGAGGGTTTGATGGGGTGTCTGGGAGCATGTATGGGGTGTTTTTGAGGGTGTAAGGGGTATCTCCCATGAGTTTAGTTTGCATCTTTGGATTAATGATGTGGGACAAGTTTCATGTACTTACTGTCTATTCATTATCTTCCCTTAGGAAGTGTTTGTTCAAGGCTTTTATTCCATTGTCATTGAATTGTGTGGGTTCTCGATTCTTTTTGAAAGATAATTATTATTTTTACCTGTATGTGTGTGTGTGTGTGTGTGTGTGTGTGTGTGTGTGTGTGTGTGTGTGTGAGAGTTTGTACCATGTGTGTGCAGGAGCCTGCCAAGACCAGAAGAGTGTATCAGATCCCCTGGAACTGGAGTTATAGGTGATTGTGGGCTGCCATGTGGGTGGTGGAAACTGAACTCAGGTCCTCTGCAAGAGCAGCCAGTGCTCTTGTCCGCTAAGCTATCTCTCCAGTCCCAGATTCTTATTCTTAAATTGCAGGAGTCCTTTATAAATCTTGAATATATTCCTTTAATATGTTTTCAGACATACGTGTTGAGAATATTTCCTTTCCACCTGTGGCTTGTCTGTTTTTTAATAGCATCGTCTGATGAATGGTAGCTTTAAGATTTTTATGAAGTTCAAGTCTCAGGGTTTTTTTTTGCTCTCGCTCTGAGGCTTTATTTTTATGATGTTGTCTGTAGTTCACCTTGATTTCATTTCCATGCATGGTATATGGGAGTGAGGTTATTCTTCTTGTGTCCACTGCAGTTGTGGAGAAGACTTGTCTTTCTCACTGAGCTCCCTTGCTGGGCCATTTGACTGGGGATGGGCAGGGGGTGCTTCTCTGTGCTCTTTACTCTTTACTGCAGATCCCTTGTCCTTTCTGAGTACCAGTGATTAAGATGGTAAGCCTTAAATCCAGTCAGGAAAGTCTTCAGCTTTGCTTAGGCTCTTTTTAGAAAATATTTTCATTGCGTTTTTTTGCATTTCATATAACAGATATTAATCAAATTTAAACCCTTTCATTGATTGTGCATTTCATATAATAGAAGCATTTCATATAATAGATATTAATTAAATTTATACCCCCTCCCCCTCCCCATTTATACCCTTCATAGCCTCCCACCCCCCTTGGATTTCATGAATTCTGTCATATATGTTAAGTCCTATCCCATCAAGCATTTGTACCCAGATATTCCTCGGTGCAAGTTTGTCCACTGGAGTCTAGTAGTCAGCCTATCTAGAGTCATTCCCTTCTACATAGTGAGTTCCAGGTCAGCTGGGGCTACAGGGAGACCCTGTCTCAAAAAGACCAAAAAAAGATCTATTCTCTCTCAACCATCACTAATTCATTGCTAATAGTTCTTCAGCTAAGGTTGGGGCCTGCTGCCCATTTCCCTCATTTTATGCTGGGTTTTTGTCTGATTGAGTCAGCGTGGGCCTCCTTTATGCTGCCACCATTGTTGCAAGTTCATATGAGCAAATTCCCAATGGCCTGAAAGCCTCTGTTTCCTTATGTTCATGCACCAACCCTGGCTCTTAGAATCTTTCCACCCTCTCTTCTTCAATGGTCCCTGCGCTGTGGGTGAATGAGTTTTAATGTAAGAGTCTTACCCAGGGACACACACTCTGAAGCCTCTTATTTTCTAAAACTTAGCCAGTTGTGGCCTTCTGTGTGGATCGCAATCTGTTGTATGAGGAAGCTTCACTGGTGAGAGTTGAGGGTTGTATTAGTATCCTCTCTACCCCTGTTCCGCTCTGTTCCATGAGCCATAAGTGTAGAGGTTCCACTGTGTCACTTAGGGCTGGGCATCTCTCAGACATATATTCTCTGTGTGACGAGTTGTGGAACTCTGTAATAACCTCCATCAGGGTAGTAGGCAGCGCTGGAGGATTAAGCTAGTCTGGGTTAGGAAGCTGGTCCAGAGATCTGAGGTGGAAGAGCAGGAGCAGGCCTGGGTCCAAGGCCAGAAGGGGGACAGAGTGCGGGAGAGAGTGGAGCTGCTTAGGCTGCAGGGGAATCAAGGCACAGTGGGCAGAATTAGGCTCTTTATATTTCTATGTAAACCATTAAAATACATTTTGACAGCTAACTGAAAGTCTGCTAGGATTGCATTTGTAGATCTGTTTGGGAGAAATAACTTGTTCTGAGGGTGGAAGCCAGGCTCTCCCCTTAGCTCAGCCCTGCCCTGGAGGAATGCAGTTGTCACAGAGCTGATTTCTGGGGTTTTAGCATCTTTCCATTTATTTATGAGATCCTAATTCTCTCCATGGTTCTGTCATTGGGCACTAGAGGTTGTTCACACATTTTGCTAAGTTTCTATCTGTATTTTATGATTTTAGGTTAGTGTTAATTGTATTTTTAAAATTTCACTTTTCAGGGGTTTATGGGTAGTGTGTGGAAGTAGAACTGGGATGGGTATTGACTTAGGATTCATGTCTGTAGATAAGAACAGCCTTGATTCCAGCTGGCATACTTTTCTGTATTTTTCTTGTTCTGTTTTACTGGTTAAGACTCCAGGACAGTATGAACTGGAGACTGTGAGGTAGGTGACCCCAGGATGATGTGATCTGAAAAGAACTTGAGACTGTGAGGTGGGTGATCCCTGAATGGTGTGATTTGGAGACCAAGGTAAATGATCCAAGGATGGTGTGTACTGGAGACTGTGAGGTGGTCGACCCCAGGTTGGTGAAAACTGGAGACTGTGAGGTGGGTGACCCCAGGACAATGTGAACTGGAGATGTGAGTGGGCTACCCTAGGATGGTATGAACTGAAGACTGAGGTGGATGACCCCAGAACAGTGTGAATTGGAGACTGTGAGGTGGACAACCATCTCTGATTACTGATCTCGGGTGATGCATCTGTCCATCATGATTTCTAGTAAGTGGCCTGTAAGTTTTTCATGTGTGCCTTTTATACAGTAGAAAATTGTTTTTTAAATTTTTTGTGTGCTAAGGATTTTGTTTTGCTTATGAAACTGTTGAATTTTGTCAAATGCTTTTCCTGCATCTGTTGAAATTATTGTTTACGCCTTCATTCTGTTAACAAATGAATTATATTGACAGAGTTTTGTATTAAATTTTGCTATCCTTTTGTGCCCTGCTATATTCAACTTGCTGATGTTCACTAAGGACTTCACTCTGCTGATGAGGAGGGGCAGCTCCTGGTCTCCTCCTTTTTAAATACCCCTGTCTGATTTTGCTTCAGAGGTTACACTTGCCTCACGAGGAGCAGGGAGGTGCTCCTTTTTCTCTGATTTTTTTGAAAGAGCTTATGAGTCGTTAGTGTTACTCTTTATTGACATGTTCCACAGAGGGAAACAGGGACGCCATTTGGATCTGGAGGTGACTAGGAGAACTTCGTTAACTGCGAACCTGGCATCTCTGATGGATCAGGTAGAATGTATTAAGTGGTTAGGGTATTGCTGTGGATTAGATCTTAAATGTCCCCAAAGGCTCTTGAGTTAACAGCTTGGCCCAGAATGTGGCACTATAGGGAGGTGGGGCCTCCCAACACAGTCACAACAGCAACAACAAAAAGTCATTTCTCCCAAACAGATCTACAAAATTCAACCCTGGCAGACTTTTAGTTGGCTATCAAAAAGCTGCTTTAAACATTTATTTTAAGGCTGGGCATGGTTGCACTTTCCTTTAATTCCAGCACTTGGGAGGCAAAAGCAGGTGGATCTCTGTGAGTTTGAGGCCATCCTGGTCCACATAGTGAGTTCCAGGTCAGCCAGAGCTACATAGTGAGACCCCGTCTCAAACAAACAAATAGCTAAATAACAGAAATTTATATGAAGTGTGTGACCTTGAGGGCCTGGAAGGATGGCTGAGTGGTTAAGAGCACTTGTCGGGTTTGGTTCTTAGCACCCATATGTCATCTTATAACTGCCTATAACTCCAGTTCCAGGGGTCTGACACCTCTTCTGACCTCCATAGGTATCAAGGATGCAGGTGGTACACATTCATACATGTAGACACATTAAAAAAAGTATCCTTTTAAAGAAAAGACTGTGACATAGAAAGGATTATGGGGTCTCTGGACCCTCCTGTCTCTTTTTGCTTCTCAGCTACATGAGGCAAACAGGCCTCCTCCATCAGGGGCTCCCACCTTGATGTTTTGTGTTGCCACTAGCCCAAGAACAAAGAAGCCATGCAACCATGGGCTAAAACCTCTGAAACTGTTAGCCAAAACTAGACCCTTCTTCCTTATAGGTTGTTTTTTTCAGGTGTTTTGTCACAGCCTTGGAAAAAATGGCCCTAAATTGGTTTAAACAGCAGGAGTTGATTTTTTGCAGTTCTGGAGTCTGGATGTTCACAGTCTATAGTCACCAGGTTGGTTTCCCTGTGACCTCTCTCCTTAGATTATACACATCTGCCTTCCTGCCGAGTCCCCTCCTGACTACCCTATCTCCTTTCCTTATATGGACTTATAGTGGACTAGCTGTATTAGCTTTCCATATTGTAACAAAATACCTGGGGCAGTGAACTCAAATGAACTTAAGCAGAAAAATTATTTTGGCTCAGGGTTTCAGAGGTTTAGGTTCATGGTCACATGTCCTGGTTTGGACGTGTGGCAAAGCAGCACAGCATGGCTGGAACACATGGCCAAAGAAGACGAGAAAGGACTGAGGTCCCACAGTCCTCTTTGGGGCACACCCCCAATGACCTCACTTCCTGCCCAAAGAGTACACCTCCCACTGGCCCTGCAGGCTATGGACCAAGGCTTTTAACAAGGGCCAATGGGGGACACTTATCTAAACCATAGTAAGGACACACCTATATGACCTCATTTTACCCTCATTACTCCCAAATCCCTCTCTGTCTCCCAATCCTCTTATAGTCTGAGGTTCTCTGGGCTAGTGCTGAAATGTAGGTTTAAAAGGCACACAGTTCAGCTCACAGAATAGGCTCATGCAGACTTTGTGTAAAATTGGTGTTTGGGTTAGTGTTAAATATCAGCCTGACAGAGTCTGGAATCACCTGGGAGATTGGCCTTTGAGTTTGCGCGCACACGCGCGTGTGTGTCTTGATTGCACTAACTGAGGTGTGTGTGTGTGTGTGTGTGTGTGTCTTGATTTCACTAACTGAGGTGGGAAGACCTGCCCACTATGGGTAGCTCCATTCCCTGGCCAGGATCCTGGACTGCATAAGTGGAGAAAGGGAGGTGAGCATCATGCCTTCATCCCTCTCTGCTCCTGACTATGGATGCCATGTGACCAGCTGCTTCAAGCATTTGCTGCCTTGACTTCCTCACTATGAACTATGAGCCAGAATAAACAAACCCTTTCTCCCTTAAGTTGCTTTTTCCAGGTTATTTTACCACAGCCACGGAAAAGAAACTAAGACAGTAAGTAAGTTGTATTCTTTGAGTGTAATCTTTGAGGACTCTTTCACCAACAGTGTCAAGTTTACTGGTGCAGGTTGCTTATGCTATTTCATTGTTCTTCTTTTCATGTCTTGAGCTATAGTGGTGCTCGCTTCTCTTTCTGATAGGGATATATTGTGTTTTTTATTTCTTCTCTAAATGCAGGTTTTGTTAGCAGTTGGTCGTGACTCCTGTACAAGGAAAATGGGCCTGGAGAAAATTGGGGTCAAAATCAATGAAAAGTAAGTGTGAGATTGGGCACTGCTGCACAAAGCAGAACATTGCTGCATGTTGCCTCTTAAAAACTCAGTTAATGCCCAACACATAAAATGCTGATGCCTCAAATTTCTTAGAATAAGTACTGTGCCAGCTGTAAGCTTTGAAGGGCTCATGCATTCAGTAACATTTCAGAGACATATTCTTAGAACTATATTTGCCCACTGTCTGTGATTTAGAGTGAGTTTTGCTGTCTTTGATCAGATAAGGAGAAAATTCCAAAGCCCTGAGAGGGACCATGGGGAGCATGAAAGTAACACATGTCAGGATGTGTGGCTGGAACCATGGAAACCCTGGATAAGCCTTAAATTCTAGATCTCTAGGACCCTCAGAACCTGAGCTCTGGGAGGTCCTTCATGTATGGTCTGCAGTAGGCCTGTAGCAGTGCAGTTATCATAGTGTACATATGTGCTCTTCAAACTCTATCAGGAATGGCAAAATACCAGTCAATGATGTGGAGCAGACCAATGTGCCTCATGTCTATGCTATCGGGGATGTACTGGAGGGCAAACCTGAGCTCACGCCCGTTGCCATACAAGCAGGCAAGCTGCTAGCCCGAAGGCTCTTTGGGGCCTCTTCAGAAAAGGTAAGTTTCTCTGTGCTGCTGATGTTTGTGTATATGCATATGTGTGTGAGTATGTGTGTATATCTGCATATGTGTATGTGTGTGTATGTGTGATATGTGTAATGTATGTCTGCATGTGTCTGTACATGTGTATATGTGTAATGTACATGTCTCATGTGTGATGTCTGTGTGTCTGTGTGTGTGCAGTGCTAGAAGCCTGGGCCACATGAGTGCTAAGCAAGTGCACTATCACTGAGCTTTATTCTTAGCCCTGAGATAGTATCTTGATCAAAATTAAATAAAAGCAATAAATAAAATTTTTTAAATCATTTGATCTCTGGGTATGGTGGCACACGCCTTTAATCCCAGCACTCGGGAGGCAGAGGCAGGTGGATCTCTATGAGTTCAAGGCTAGCCTGGTCTACATAGTGAGTTCCAGGACAGCTGGGGCTACATGGAGACCCTGTCTCAAAAAAGACAAAAAAATTTTTTTTCAAAAATCAGTATAAGTAACATTTTGGTTTCATTTTCCAAGTGAAGGGTTCCTAGATGTAATTTGCCATTGACTTACTACCAACTAAAGTTTTGATAAGATTCTTTGAATTTCTGTTATGTATATGGGGTTGTGTTCTGATAGTGAAGATTATCATAGTTCCAGCCCCAGGACACCCCACATGGGTGAAGGCCATGAGTCAGACAGGTGATTATGTGCCAGAGTACTGTGAGCCAATTGTTTCAGAGGATTCCTGAATCTCTGAAAGACTGGGAACAGGCTTCCTAAATGGACAGGTGCAGGTCACAGAGGAGAGGGCGCCCTCCCTGGCGGGTCCTAGCCTACTGTGCTGCCTTTGTGGCTAGTTCACTCACTTTCATCCTCCATGAGGCCACTCGTGAATCACGTGGTTTCCCATCTTCACATTCCCTGATCAGATATTTGGGACCTGATTTGAATCTTCATAGGATGGGTAATTCAGTGCTGAAGAAGCAAAGGACTTTTCTAGTAGAGAGGTAACTCAAATGAGGTCTGTCCTACAGGAGTCTCACCCTTGGAAAGTCAAGAGCACTGTAGGTCAGTGGTGGGGTTCACAAATGAAAGACCACTGGGTGCCAGTGGGCCTGGAATGCTAATAAAGGGTTGTACCACACAGTCCATACAGCATTTGGGGTGTCTACAAGCAGAACAGCTGGGATGGGGAGCTGTGGAAAGAGGCCAGAAAACTAACTCAGTGCTAGCTTACAGGAAATCTGTGGTAAGGCAGCTGTGGACTGTGGGGAAGCAGAGAACCATATGTTTTCCAGCTTCATTTAGTAACATGCCAAACCACGGAAAGAGTATTAACATGGCCCCCTGCATCAACCTTCTTTTTCAGATCCTCCAGTTGCATCGGGCCATTTTGTTCGCTGTCTTTGAATAACTATAGTAGATACGCTTTTTTCTTTTTCCCTGAACTTTTTGAACTGGCAGTCATCAGTATATTTTTCTTCTGATTCCTAATACTTGTGCCTCTTAAGTACAAGGGTATTTGCCTCTGTCACTGCAGTTCAGTGCCCATCTGAGATGTTTAACACAAATGCAGCAAGTAGTGAGGGAGGGGAGACAGCTCGGTGGTTAGGTGCTTGCCACCCAAGTATAGGGACCAAAGTTCAGCTCCCCCCAAACCCATGTAAATGTCAGGTAGCTGTGGCATCCTGCCTATAATTCCAGATTTGGAAAGTGGAGACTGGATCCCCAGAGCAAGCTTGGCTTGTGTGACTAGCTGTATCGGGTTTGATTGAGTGACCCTGCCTCAATGAATAAGGAAGAGGAGCAATACAGAATGATTCCCAACATCAACCTTGGGCCTCCACAGTGTGCGCACACACGTGTGTTCACATATAGATACACACACACAAAAAAAAATGGAGAAAGAAGAAAATGCAGCCAGTACTCGGATTCCCCCAGCTGTCTATCATGTGCTCACGCACCACAGTTGACTCTCGTAACCATCTTTTTGTTTGCAGGAAGCCATGTTACAGAATAAGAGACTGTGCTGTGTTTCTCTTTCAGTGCGATTACACGAATGTTCCCACTACAGTGTTCACTCCTCTGGAATATGGCTGCTGCGGATTATCTGAGGAGAAAGCCATTGAAGTATATAATAAAGAGAATATAGAAGTAAGGCTGTGCTTCCTTTGTAAGATCTTTTTTTAAACACTTATCTTTGTAGCCACTTTTTATTTTATAATTTTGCAAGTTTCTGTTATGATTATGTTCTAGAAAATTTTACTCTTATTTTGAGAGAATTAGAAATGAACTAGCAAACTAATAAGGAAAAAAATACGACTGGGGAGAGAGGGAAATGGGATGTGTAAGTAAGGACTTTTGAGTTATGGATCTGAAGTCCCTTGCCCCTGTGTGCAGTGACTCACAGGAACTCCCCAAGACTGTGGCCGTCCTGAGCAGGTGGAGGAACACTGGGCTTTGCTCTGCTTCCCAGAGGACTGAGCCAGGCTGAAGAGGCAAGGAGGAACCCAGGCTGTGGCCTAGGGGCCTGGGGTCAGGGTGTGTGGTGTACAGTAGGCCGTGGCTGGTAGGCCTGGGCATAGGCTGGGGATAGGATATTGGTGTGCTTCATTTCTATGAAGGCTGGATGACTGATTCCTCTGCTCTTCCAGGTTTTTGGTGTATATGAATTGGTGGGAGGCTTGGCTCAGTGGTCATCTTCCCATCCCACACAGGAACCATATCAAGGAGTGGGCATCAGCACGTTAATTCCAGCCTCTACTCTCCTCTTCTAGGTGTATCATACCTTGTTCTGGCCTCTTGAGTGGACGGTAGCCGGCAGAGACAACAACACTTGTTACGCAAAGATAATCTGCAACAAGTTCGACAGTGTACGTGCGATGCCTGGGGCTGTCATGCTCTGCTGTGCTCTCCTCTGCTCTAATTTTCTCTGGCAGTTGAACTCAGGGCCTCATCATACAAAGCATGCCCTTTACCACTGAGCTGCTCCCCCAGCTTGAACCACTGTGATTTTAAAATACAGCTTGGATTCTTAGCATTCAGATTTTTATAATCCCTTTAAGGATGGTTTTCAGGGCAGAAGTGAGCTCACAGTGTTTAGAGAGGCTGAGGTAGGAGCGGGTTTCCTGCTGACCAGTGTCTCTGGGATGTAGCAGAGTTGAGCTGACAGTTTGACCTTGGGAGTTCAGAACTGTGAATGGCCATAGCCCAGCACTATATGTGGTACACATGTATGCATGTATTTCATAAACAGATGAGCATGTGCAGATATTAAGGAGAGGCCCACACAGAGGGGAGATCCTGTAAGAGCCAGGTGCTGACGGAGCTTGGCATGGAAGATGCCTACTCAAGGACCCTTGTTACTGAGGTAGGAGCAGAGGGTGTCAGTGCCCCCAGCCTCCTGCAAAGAGAAGCTTAGTGAAACAGGCTTACGGAGCACCAAGGGCAGAAAGCACTGTGGAGCTTGCTTCTTCCTTGTACAAGTTGATGCTCTGCAGCTAAGATCGGTGGCTCATACTTAAGTTCTTGGGTGGCAGAGACAGGAGGATTGCCACACGTTCAAGGACAGCCTGGGCTGCATAGTAGGTTCTAGGCTAGTCTAGGATACAATGTGAGGCCCTATCTCAAATAAAACAAGAAAAGAGCTTCTAATTTGGGGCAGGGGTAGTGGAGTGTTTAACTGCTGTACTCTAGGCCTGGGCTTTACCCACAGCATCACAAGAAGAAACATAAAACCAGGTAAAACGAGCATTAACAACTTGCATTTGCATATCATTTCCAAACAACAAAGTCATGATCTTATTCTCTTGCATCTCTGCCATCTTGTCTCAGGTAACTGAGGAGCCCACTATTAGCACTGGCCAGGGACTTGGGTCCTAGCAGCTGTGTTTGTCTGCAGGGCAGGAGTGGAGCAGTGGTCACAGAGGCCCTGAGGTCCTGTCTAGGGAAAGGCTTGCAAAAACTTGAAGGGAGAGGGGTGGTGTTTGGCAGGGGGGCCACTGTCCAATGACCTTTGCAGAGGTGTTGACAGTGGCTGCCTGAGGCAGTATGCCAGAATTGGTCTCCTGACTTTAAGCTTCTTCTGCTCTGTTCCTTGTCACCCTCACCTCCCAGCAAGTCTCTGTATTGTGCTCTCACACTTGCCCTCTGGCCCCTTTTCTTACTATACCCTAATGTCCTCTCTTCTCCCCATCCCTACCTCCTCCCCCTTCCTCCCCCCTTAGTCTTTGCACATGCTAGATGAGCCTTCAGCTCTGAGCCATAGCTTAGCCTTGGCCAAGTGTCCATTTCTTGAGTGTCACTCTTCTTAAGCTTAGACATCAGAAACCCTACTTAGACATCAGAAACCCTACTTCTGTCCAGCAGTGTCCTAGTTTGTTCTTCATTGCTGTGACAAAACACCCTGACCAATACGAACTTGGGGAGGAAAGGATTTATTCGGCTTACAACTCCCAGGTCACAGTTCATCAGGGAGCTCAAGGTAGGAACTCAGGGCAGGAACCTGGAAGCAGGAGCTGGAGCACAGGCCATGGAGGAAAGCTGCTTACTGGCTTGCTCCCCTGGCCCTTACTCAGCCTGCTTTCTTATGCAACACAGGCCCACTTGCCCAGGGGTGGCACCACCCACAGTGGGCTGGGTCCTCCCTCATCACTCATCAAGAAGATGCCCCTCAGACATGGCCACAGGCCAGTCCAATAGATGTAATTCCCCAACTGAGGCTCCCTCAACCCAGGTGTGTCAAGTTGACACTAAAGCTGTCCAGCACAAGCAGAATGGAAAAAGTTCCAAGTGCTTCTTCCCTGGCCCTGCGCCCTATCTTCATTTTCCATTGTCCTCTGGGATCCTCCCAGATGCCCTCACTTTTTTCCATCTCTTCTGAAGACACAGTGCTTCCAATTCCAGCCTAGCCCTTCTGCTGGGTGGGGAGCTTTACCCCAGCCCAGTGGCCTTTGTCCACCCTGCTGGCCCTATGAACCTGACCGGTGTGTGTGAGGCTGTCTGCTCTGAACAGTAGTTCATTATCCAATGTCCAGAGTCTGGGCAGGCAGAGATGTCTCCTGTGCCTGGCTTTGTTGCCCTCTTACGTCCTCTCTTCACCTATCAACTCTGACAATCAGCAGAGAGGCCAGAGTTTTGACTGTGAGTAGTTTGCGGTACAGTTACTTGCACATCGACTGCACACTTTCTTGGAGAATGTCTCAGTACTCCTCCATGAGCTCTACTTTGTGTCAGGAGCAGGCACCCTTCTCCCTGGGCACAAACACTCTGTGTTTAGTGTGACCCTAGACCTTGGATGACTCTGGAGCCAGGCCTTAGTGCAGATCTGCTGTGCCTTGTGCAGACTCAGCATAGTTCAGAATTTACATCACATCCACGAGCTTCTTCATGCAGTGGGCAGATGCCCATTCTAGTGAGTTTGAGTGTGCTTCGGCTCTGGGCACGTGTTCACTGACTCATTTTACAGGTTCTTAGAGCAGTTACCTCACATGTTCTTGTTCTCTATGCAGTTCTTTTCCTGTGGGAGATGCTGTGAATTTAGCTGTGAACATGCAGTGAGTATGTTCCTAGTCTGACCATCAACCTACAGGGACTCTTTATTCCTGTATTAAAGGACCGTGTGATAGGATTTCACATTCTGGGACCGAATGCTGGAGAGATCACCCAGGGATTTACAGCCGCGATGAAATGTGGGCTCACGAAGCAGCAGCTGAATGACACCATCGGGATCCACCCCACATGCGGGGAGGTAGGGAGCAGGAGGGTGTGTGTGTGTGTGTGTGTGTGTGTGTGTGTGTGTGGTAAATGGGAAGAGGTAGGGAACAGGAGGTCTGTGTGTGGGAAGGAGGAACAGGAGGTGTGTGTGGAGGCCGGAAGACAGCCTTGAGGACTATTCCCTTAGGTGTCGTCCACCTCTTGGAGACAGAGTTTCTCATAGGCCTGGAGCTTATCAAGTAGCCCAGGCTGGTCAGGAAGCTCTGGGATCCACCTGTCTGTGTGTGTATGTAAATGGGAAGAGGTAGGGAACAGGAGGTCTGTGTGGAGGCCGGAAGACAGCCTTGAGGACTATTCCCTTAGGTGTCGTCCACCTCTTGGAGACAGAGTTTCTCATAGGCCTGGAGCTTATCAAGTAGCCCAGGCTGGTCAGGAAGCTCTGGGATCCACCTGTCTCTGCCTTGCCAGCACCGGGATCACAAGTATGTGCCACCACACCCAGCTGCTTTCACATGGGTTGCAGGGACTGAACATGGGTCCTCATACTTGTATGGCCAGCCCTTTACAAGGAGTCAACTGCCCAGCTTCAATAACATGTTGTCAGTGGGCTTCAAGTAGCACAGTTTGAAAGACTCTTATGAAATGTAAATTCAGAATTTTTCTTAGTAACTTACTTCAATATATTTCGTATTAGTAACTTATTCTAGCAAATGTTAACAAATTTTAATGTAGTTGGAATTGTTCTCTTAAAGCAGTAGTGATGTCTGCATTACTGTTTTTGTTTTCTTCCTTGTACACAGATATTCACAACATTGCAAATCACAAAGTCCTCAGGCCTGGACATCACTCAGAAAGGCTGCTGAGGTTAGCCCTGCTTCTGCTGGGTGTCCTGTCATACTCACGCTCTGTGTTCACAACACCTAGTCAGGTGCCAGGGGACCAGTGAGCAAGTGGCAGAGAGACCAGCAGCAGCAGAAATCAGTAGTCTCAGCTGACGGCATGCAGCGGGTGGGCTGCATCCTTGACGCCTTGTCTCGGAACCCATGGAGGTGAGCCAAGGCTGACTCTTACACGTCAGACTTGAACTTTCCTTGGAGAGGCCTTGGATGGCACCATGAACCTAAGTTAACTCTCATGGTGCCAGTGTTTTTACACCCTTTGTTGATTCCATGAAGATATTTTTCAGTTGTGGACTGTGAAGAGCTTGTGGGCCTAGAGTGTACTTGCACTTGTGAGTCGCAGCCATCTGCCTAGGACTGCTGCACTAGCAGGAGGCCACATGCACTGGGCAGCCTCTAAGGAACATCTTAACTTCTGTCAGAAACCTGACTTAAGGTGCACGTTCCCACGTCCTCTGATGGTAAGAACACTTTGAAGCCATTTTTCTAGCATCTCTAGGCTGGCAGAACACTGCATGTAAGAGAAAACTATATGAATCTCTTTTTCATGTTGATCTTCAGGGTAATATTTTAAAAAGTTTTTGCTCTCCAACTGTAGAAAATGATTTTGTCAGTCTGTCTAATGACGACGTCAAGTTTAGTAAATGAACGGGCAACACTGAGAACTTCATTCACACTTAGATCAGCATGAAGCAGGCCTTTGAAGAGGGCAGCCTCTCTGGGTCCTTCTGGAAAACCTCTTTTTTAAGGAACACATCAGCTTGATTCAGGGCTCTGAGACCACCCACTCTCTTGAGTGCCTCTTGCCATTTGTACAGTTTGCCACAGGACGTAATGGTTCTGTGATCACAATATCTAGTATAAGGGTTTTTGTTTTGTTTAATTGTTTTGAGACAAGGTCTTGCTGTATAGCCCAGGTTGTTTTTGAACTTCTGATCCTTCTGCCTTAGTGGTCCCAGTGCTGATATTGCAAATTTGTGCTACCACAGCCCTTTTCTAGACATAAGTTTTAAAATAAAACAGGCAGCAAACACTTTCCACTTACAGACAGGCACCTTGCTTCCCTGTCTAGAGGCTGGGCTACAGCAGCACTGGCGTGGGATAGGAGCTGAGAGAAACCAACACAGGATCCACTACTGAAGTGCTTTTGTGTTGGAGAGAATGACATTATTGTGACTAAGAAGCACAGCATGGGGTTCTGAGGCAGAGGTGGCAGTTGGGCAGTGGCATTGGAGATGTTGTGTACTCCCACTGGACATGGGTAGGGCAGGGAATTGAACTGAGTTTAAGGGCAGCAGTGAAACTGAGTGGATGGCCATGGAGGAAGAGAATTTCAAATATAGAAGGCAGTATGGCCTCACCATCTTATGGTAGACAAAGGTTTCTTAGTCTACAAAAATCTTGAGTCATTAAAACATTGTACTTCTTTAAAATTTTAAAAGTCCATTTTGTGTTGTTTTTTAGACAGTCTCTTACTATTATAGCAAGGCTAGCCTGGAACTCATAATCCCCCTGCTTCAGCCTCCCAGATGCTGGGATTATAGGCCTAGCATACCAGGCAACTGTTTCTCAAGTTAATTATCTCGGGTATTTTGAGCCAGCAACACATTTTGTTACATGTAACTTCAAAACTGATTTTATTTTAAATCTATGTACCAAGTATTTACTGAACCATAAATGGCAGGCATGGCTGGGTGAGAAGAATATGTGGACAGCTGGGGGGATTGAGACTGTGTTGTCAGCTGAAGTGACTGAGAGGAAGCCAGATCAAGGTAGAGGGGAATTCAAGCAGAGGAGCAGGTGTGGGAAGAGGATGGGGTGTCATGCTGACTGGTTTTACTGTCCTGACCATTAAATCCTATATCCCATTCTCACTGATGGACTGTGTGGTTTGAATGAGCTGTCCCCACTCCCCCCATAGGCTCCAAGTATTTGAACATTTGGCCCTCAGTTGGTGGATTCATTCCTCTGGAACCATAAGCCAAATAAACTTTTCCTTCTGTAAGTTGCCTTGGTTGTACTGTTTTATTATAGCAACAGAAAAGTAACTAATACAGACTGCACCAGGGCCTGTTTTCACTCTCACAGCTAGGACAGGCAGTGTAGGATCTGGCTCCCTCATTACCTCCCTTGGCTGCTATCTGTTATTGGAAGCACCTGCTGTGGGTTTCTATAGGCTGCTAGATCACTGTCTTGAACAGGACTTACGTATCACAGAGAGACAAGTGTCTCTTTCAAATGCATGGTTTATTGTTCACACATGCAAAGGGGGAACAAGTCACAGCAAATGAATCTTAACAACCCGTCTCTAAGTGATGCTGCCAATATTTGGAGGCAGGATTCATTTGGACAACAGGTAGAAGTGGTTCACAAGTCAGATTGCCCAGTGCACAGCAGACCACCATGTCCCCATTCACTGGTGGGGAAGGATGGTGAGTGATGGTGGCTCTGTAGCAGATGCTCCTTGAGAGCATTGGAGGCTAACTGGTCATGGCCTCAGTTGTGTTTAGCCAAGTCAGCCAGGGTGCTGCCCACTTGATGGACACCAAGGTCAGAGGCAGGAGAGCCTGGTGGGAGACATAGTCAGTGGAAGAGTCCCTTGTGGCTAGAGTACCTGACTCCTGTTGAGGTACATTGGAGACTGGGGTTTGCTGAGCTGCCTGGAGCCTGGTTTTTGTGGTCCTTCTGGGGCTTACCTTGTCCTTACAAACATTTTGGGCTCTGTTCCTCCTGTCGCTCCTGATTGGTGCATGTGGCTGCCTGCTCCCAGGGTGCTGCTGGTTCCACCCAGGTGCTCGCTTATGCTGTCAGCACCTGATTTCCAGTGGCACAAGCAGCAGAGGCCTGTGGTGACATGGTAAGGTGGTACACATAATTCAAACCTGAAGCTGCAAATGCAGCCAGTGAGTACATGAACAGCCTCAACTAGCCCTGTGGACTAGTGGTTAAGTGGCCTTTGTTAAATGCTGCAATGCCTCTCAGTCAGTCATGGATTCAGCCTTGACTAGGACAGCAGGTGGTCTCAGCTGGCCCTGTACAGAGGATTGGGTACCATTTGTGCCCTCAAGGGCTTTACAGCTGAGTAGGAGCACCAGGTGCAGGTGAGCATTCAGCTACACAGATTGTTTCTGTCAGGTTTTGAGAGAAGAGTGGGCTCTCATTTTGACAGTAATACCCAGTCATAAAACAAAATACATGTATCTTATCTCAAGAACAAACACAGATGAGGAAACCCCTGAGGGAGAGTGATTTGTAGAGCCAGGTCTCACAATTGACTCCAAACTCTCTTTCCAGTGCTTTAAGGAAGCAGGACAGTACATTGTTACAAATAGGAACCAGTATGTGTTCAGGGTGATTATGAAAGTTTCCCCTTATGCAGGTCTGTAATTTGCTTATCTCCTCATTAAAACTACCATTGAGGGGCTGGAGAGATGGCTCAGTGGGTAAGAACACTGGACGCTCTTGCAGAGGACTAGGGTTTGGTTCTTAGCACCTACATGGTGGCTCACAACCATCCGTAACTCTAGTTCCAGGGGATCCAATCCCCTTTTCTGGCCTCCATGGGCACTGTAAGCATGTGGTGCACATGCGTGCAGGCAAAACACTAATACACATAAAATGAAAAATTAAAAATCTTAAAATAATATTAGAAAATAAAACTACTATTAAAGTAAGATTGAAAGGTGGATGGTTAAAAGGCAGAGTCAGTTTTTCTTTGGTGGATAGACTCTCAGAGTGACCACACACAAGCTGTGCCTCTTAAAGCAGCCCAGATTAAGCCCCTCCCAGTCATCCTATGTGGTCCTGATCATCACCATGAAAACCTGGGCCCAGGGACCCCATAGCTGAGATGGGCAGGCAGGGGTTCATCATCTGTGCCTGCCAGTTCCTGCTGTGGTCATCATGTCTTCACTCCCCAGTCTCTGACTTGCTGCTTATCCCTCCTAGTTTCACAGCAGCCTCTTTCCCCACCACAGCTTATAGGGAATTAAGCAATTGCTCATTTGTGGAGTGGGTGGGAAGGGCAAGCAAACCTGTTTCTGTGGTATGGATTTTACCCAGAAGTTCTTACAGTATTTCTGGGTAGGGACCTGTTCCCTCAGTTTCCATCTGTATGAAGTCATCCTTGTTCCCCTTCAACTTGCTGGATGGAGGAGGCCAACTTGACTTGATTTTCCATGTCGGCATCATAAGTACACAGTGTGTGGTCACCTTGTTTCTATAACTACCACAGGAGCATCATGTCACCTTGTCTACTTGTGTGTAATATGCCCTTTACCTCTCACTTTTTGGCTGCTCTCAAGATTTAATGTTTATCAGCTTGGTTCTTTTGTAACCACACAGAGACCTCCTGACCCAGAAGGGCACACCCCAGGTCCCCTGCAGATGTCTGAAACCACCGATGGGACCAAACACTGTACTGTGTCTTGTCCTGTACACACACATACACTCTGTGCCTTTGCCATCTTAACTTAGCACTTTTCACACATTGCAGTCACAACTTCACAGTTTAAGGCAGGATAGTAAACCTAGCATAGATACCTTTTCCTTCTTCATAGTTCTATCAGCAGAAGATTTGTTCTTCTTGTAGATCTTAGCAACACTGGCATATGATTTTTTTCTTTCCTTATTGAAAACTGTCACCTTTTCACCACAAGGAAGCTGCTCTGTTACATGTGTGAATCACCAGGATCACTTCTTCAAGGACCAGTAAGTAAAATAGGGTCACCTGATAACTGGGAGAGCTACTGAGAGACTTAATGGGAGGGTAGCATCTACAGTGTGAATATATATGCTGGACAAAGAGAGGAGCCACATCTCAGTGGGAGGAAACAGGGTGGCCCAAGATTCTATCACTGGTCAGAATGGTACATAATTTAAACCTGTGAACTGTGTATCTCCAATTTTTTATGTAATGTTTTCAGACTGCAGTTAACCAGTGGTTGAAGCTTTGGGAAGCAAAACTTCACAGATTTCTGTGGACTTTTTCTTTGCACACATCCTTCCTGGGCTTTACTAGGCTTCTTGGATCTGTGGGTTGATAGCCGTTTCTTCCTCAAACATTCATGTTTCCTCCTTTTAGAATTCTAGTACAGATCCATTGGACTTTCTCACTGACTTCTGTTCAAATTCCCCATCCATTCTCACATAGCATCCATCTTTTCCTTTAGGTCATTGGACATGTTTATGATTTAAAGGCCCCTATTTCCCACACCCCAGCCAACCCTGTCTGATTTTTGTTGAATTTTACTCCTGATAGGCTACATTTTCATTTATATGTGTTTTGAACATCTCCTAAATCTGTGTGTCAGGTGTGATGTATGAAGGCAGACTAGCTGTGCCCAGGAGACAATGTTCATCTTTTTCTGTCTGTTTCAGAATGGGTGGCTCCATCTGAATGTAGTGGAGCTGGGCTAGGCTTCCCTGAAGCTCTGGTTAGAGTCATCCATACTGTTCTGAGGGTGTGATGGGGCTTAGACTCTGGTGAGACTCCAGTAGTCTCTTAGTGCTTTGAACCTGAGCCCTGCCTTCTAAACAGCGGGGTTTTCAGTGTCTCCTGGGATGGTTGCTGGATGGTCTTTTTTGCTCTCCAGCCTATACATTCTACAGTCCGAGAGTCCCTTTCCACATTCCCACCCAGTTACATAGGCTGTACCTTCACTGGGCCTCTGCAGGGCTTTCTGTGAAGGCCTGGAGTGCTTTGCAGGGATGTCTCAGCCCTCCCGGTGCACCCCAGCCCTTGCATAGCATCCCTGTGCTGCAGTGGATAGTGGTGGCACCTGTTAGGGTCCCCACCCCTTAAAAAGGGCTCTTGTGTTAAAGGCCTGACCTGACCCCAGCCAGAAGATTAAGCCATCAAGATGGGACTGGATCATGATCCCCCCCCGCCCCCTGGATTGGTGCTTAGTCCAGGAATGGGTTCATAATTTGATGGCATTATTGGGAGGTGGTGGGAACTGGGAGGTGGAGCTTGGTTGGAGAAAGTAGGTCATTGTGTGGGGGGGTGCCTTTGAAAAGTACATCTTGTCCTTGGGTCCTCCTTCCACATCATTCCTCCTCTCCTCCCTTCTTCCCCCTCCCCCTCCTCTCCTTTTCTCCCCTTTCCCCTTTCCTGTTCCTCTCTGCACTGTGTACCTTGGGATGAGCCCTTTGTTCTACCTCAGGCCTCCTGCCATGATAGTCCCTCTCAGCATGCATGATTCCAAAGCAATGGAGCCAAGTGACTATGGACCGAGAGCTAAAGCTGATCCTTCCTTAGTGGTTTCAGGTATTTTGCCCTGACACAAACCTCATTTAACACACCACCCTTCCCTGTGGCTGAGGCTCAAACCCTGCCACCCCAAGGCGTATGGCAAGTTTCTCCTTCCCCATCCACGGTGGCTCCACCACTTCACCTGCAACACAGTGGCTTTGGGGTTTCTTCTAGGTTTGTCACTCTGTGGAATTTATATGAATTAGGTTTGTCTTCGTGTTCTCCACTCTCGAGTGACAACCACAGCATCCTTTTGTAGCTTAAGCAGACTGTGCTCACCATCAGAATAGAGCTAGCAGTTTCTTCTTTCTCCATTCAACAAGTACTGATTTCACAACTATCCCTTTTTACCTAAGTTTCCCCTTGCAGTTTTATGTTGAGCTGCAGTCTTAGCTCTGTGGTTTGCTGGCTGTGTGTCAACAGCAGATTACCTCACTTCTCTGAGGCCCATTTCCCCTTCTGAGGAGTACGCAGGGGACACCCCAGTTAGCAGATCACCCCAGCTATCTCATCTGACAGGTGAACTGGAACTTGTATTTTTTATGGCTAAAATGGGAAAATTGGTCATACTAGTCTCTCTCTCTCTCTCTCTCTCTCTCTCTCTCTCTCTCTCTCTCTCTCTCTCTCTCTCTTTTTTCTCTTTTTGTGAGCGTATTTGTATTAATTGTATGTGCATACATCACAGTGCACAAGTGAAGGTCAGTTCTCCCCTTCTATCATGTGGGTTCTGGTGTGGGAACTCAGGTCTTGTTTCCCCTGCATCCTTATCCTCCTCCCTCTTGCCCTGTTCTGTGCCCAGGGACATGATCTCCAGGACCCCATTGCCGGGTTCCAAGCTTTGAGCTTCAGTAGAATCCAACCAGCCCTGCCAGTGACAAGCTGGGCTGTTGCGTATTGGAACTGCTTGTAATCAACAAGAAAAGGCAGAGGCAAGTCTTTGAGATTTCCAAACATTGAAGGGTGGAAGGATGAGGGATGGCTTTGGACTGCGTGCTGTCAGTCAGGAAGGAGGGCCCTGAACACCAACCTGCAAGCAAGTCCTTTTGTCCCAGCTGACAGCTAGTAACAACCAGGACCGCTAATGGTTATGAGCTGAGTAAAGAGTTAGTGTGCTTGCATCTCACTTGTCACTGGGTCCATGGGAGGAGTCTACCCACTCTGCTTTTAAGACTCAGGCCTTGACTGTGGGCTGGTCTACCCTGGCAGCCCAGTTCTTCAAGAATGCTTGGAGCAGCATTCATGAGGTGGTAAGAGTGCCCATGTTCAGTCTTCCCTGCCCTCCCCTTCCTCTCCAGTAGGTATGGAAGGAGCTGGTTGATGACATGCCTCAGGAGAATGGGGAACAAGGTGGGAAGACCAAGATCCTCAGTGGCCTTGCTGGGCAGACTCACTCACTTAGGCCACCCATCTTTCCATAGAGAGATGTGAGTTTGTGTGGTGTGAGGGCCGAGGCCTGTCATAACAGCCAAATGCTAACACACCATTTGACTGTGTTAGTTTTGACAGGAGTCAGGCCAACCCTAGGTGGTTTCAAGTGGACTGGTGTCACAGTGAACCCCCCCCCCCCAATCTTCCAGCCACATAGTCCAGCTGGATTTGATGTGCAGTTTTCTTCATCTTTAACAAATACACAGGTCCTAGATTAGACTTTAGGGGGCCAGACTTGAAAATCCACGCTGTGTCCCTGCCCCTCCTGCAGCTGTTGACATAGTAAGAGAGGGGTGATTAGAATCCTAGATACTCAGGCAGAACCCCAAGTCAGAATCATATGTCATGGAGAAGGATGTAAACCTAAAAAGACAGGATGAAGACGGCTTTTCTGTATACCTGTCAAGAACGGCACAGCCCAACAGGTGTCAGGCTGTGGACTTCTGAACAGTGCTGTGTGCCTCTGTGTAGAGTGGTCCAGAGAATGGAGGGCCACTGTGCTTTCTGTTCTCACCCAGCTCATCTCTCCAACCCACTCTGGCCTTAAAAAGTTTAGACTCTGGGATTTCTGGGCTTCCACATCCCTCTGATGGTCAAAATTTCAAGATTCCAAAATCCCCAAATTTAGTCTTGAGCTTTCCATTTCATGGAGCCTGGCTGGGCACCTGAGTCAGTCCAATCTGGCTGCTGTTCCTTCTTATTACCACATGGTGGCACCAGTGAACAGTGTCCGCTCTAGCCCCAGAGGGAGGGGCTACTCTCCACAGGGAGAAATAACCCAAGGAATTCCTGCAGGGATGGATGGCTTCCAGGGAAGGTGAAAAGAGTTTTCAGGGCGTTTTACATCACCTCATCTCATTGGTCACTCCAGCTGAGGTTCCTAGCCAGCCACTCTGTCCAGAGTAAGTGGAAGCTCCAGTTACTTCCTTCTAACACTGTCCCCAGGGAGGTGTGTCTTCATTGATTCCTTTACCAAGGATATCCCCAGCACAGGCTTCCAAAAGCTCCGGGTGCTTTAGTAATAATTCTTTGCTGTGATTTGTGGTGTTTTCTTAAAATTACAAGCAAGGAAAATGAAGGAGCAGATACAAATGGGAAAGCACAACCCATCAGGGGACCTGCCAGCACATCAGCTCTAACCGTGGCCGTCTAAAGTGGCTGCACCACGTGATCTCACTGTTCCGATGCACACAGCACTCACTGTGACTGTGTTCCAGGCAGTCAGTAGCTGTGACTGCATCTTGGCTCTCACAGAAACATAGGGAGGTGGAAATCATGTGATTCCAGTTTACAGATAAACAGGAAAAGAGAGGGGTCAGTCATTTTCCCAAGGTCACAGAGATCAACAATGGCAAAGCCTGACTTTGGGCCCCAGCAAGGCCAGCTAGGGCAGACTCAAAGCCCTTTAGCAACTTATAGTGGCCTCAAACTAAAGCCGCTTTTCCTTCTGCCCCCAGAAGGTGGTGACAGAGTACAGGGCAAAGCCTGCATCTTCTCAAATATACTCAAGAGAGATGCCCTCTCTCTTTCCCTGGATTCAAGCAGAGGTTCAAAAGTGAGAGGGATCCTGGGCTACCATGATATTGTCAAAAGAATGTCTGCAAAGAGTGCCAGTGAGTTCCAGAACAGTGGATCTTGTGTGGTTCTGGATCTTAAATTGGATCAGATACAGCTTCCCCTTCAGGGAGCACCCAATCACCAAGGATTAAGTGACCTGGAAGTTACTAGCGCTGGAGAAAACAAGTCAAACACACAGAGAAACTATCTTGGATCATAAAACTAAGGAGTGGCAGAGTTGGAACAGAACCCTAGACTTGTGATAGCCAGAAGTCTGGTGCTCACTGAAACAGCCCTGCTGAGGCTGCACCCTCAGAAGCCTGGGCAACCAGCAGCGTTCTTTATCTGTTCTGGATGGCTGCTACTGGCATAAGGTCGTCTGGATGACTAACAGTTCTTTTGCTCAGGGCAGAGCCCAAGAGATGGTGTTAAGGAATCCAGTCGCCCCAATCCCTTTGCTCATTCACAGACGCCTGAACATCTGAAGGCTGTGCTTAGAGCAGGGCTTAAAGAACGACAGTAACAATAACGGTGATTGGATGAGTTGTCTGTTGATTGGCTGCACAAGGCAAGAGGGTGTACAGTGTCCAGATCCTACCTGCCCCAGCTCATTTGCTCACCCCAACCTCCAAGCTTGCCACCTACACATGGTGACCAGCATCCCCACCCGGTTCCTACACCTCTTCACATTTCTCCATCCATAACCCCTGGGAGGGAGCCCCGTCTGGGACAGTGGACCCCATGCGCGGGGGTCGGTGCTGTTTCTCAGTCCCGGGTCTCCCACGCTTGCAGTAGTGACTGGCTGGCGCATAGCCTCAGGCGCTCCTTTCCTCTCCAGGTGGTTCCCCAGCTCCAGGCAGGCACTAGGCTGGCTCAGCATGCAGTGGAGCGCAGGACAGATGGCTCCAGGACGCTTCATCGGACTCCTGGAGAGAAGGATCAGCACAGCCCAGCGACTAGCTGGGGCCTCGGCCATCTTCTCAGCCTGAGCCTGGTCTATCTCCCGATCCCGTGAGAGCCTCAGGGGCTGCAAACTTAAAGACTGGCCTAGGGTCGGCTTTCCTCAGGGTCTGCACAGGCCACAGGGCCAGCAGGTCTGGCAGAAACACCAAGTCAAGCCAGGACCACAGCTGTCCCCAGAAAGCTCAGCATCCAGAGACCAGCAGATACTCTGGGCACCGAGGACTCAGAGATAGAGCGCCCCAGGTGGCAAACAGGGAACCAGAGGGAGGGAACGTTCCCTGCAAAAGCATAATCCACCCGCTCACAGCCCTGCACCGCCCCATTTCTAGACAAGACATTTAGGTTCCCGAATCCCCTCCCCAAGCCAGGGAAAGAGCGCCTCCCACCGGGTCGGACAGCAGCAAGGTAGGACCAGAGAGTTGGAGACACCCAGGGAGAAATGCTTTCTAGCAAGAGCAGAAGAGAGACTGGAGAGCCTGACCCAGCGGCCAGACAGGAGAAGCTGCTGGGGCTTCACACCACGTGCCAGGAGATGTGGCAGGCAGGTGGCTCCCGATGCAGATGCGGCTTGCTGGCTCCCTTTGTACTTAGGAGGTAATGTGTGCTGCGGGGGTAGGTGGACGGGGCTTTTAATCATGAACAGAGGTTCTGGAGCCATGGGACCTCCTTGGCAGGCTTCACCTCAGGGACCTGGGAGAGTCAGGGGTGAGGATGAGTAGGTGTGTGTGTGTGTGTATCTTTCCGTTTTTCACTACCTCCCCCACATCGTACCTGAATCTGGAGCTAGATTTCTCCAGCTGAGCCCAGGGGACAAGAAAGTGTATGGGGTGGCCCAGAAGATCTCCCACTGACCCAGAATATCCATATGTATATCATCTTTTACTTTCTTGCTCATGACTGCTGGGGTACAAAAGTTATCTTTATTTTGTTGGCAAATTTGTGTTCATGTGATCTAAGAATCTACTGGTAA
Organism: Nannospalax galili; assembly: GCF_000622305.1. Classification (NCBI taxonomy): domain Eukaryota; kingdom Metazoa; phylum Chordata; class Mammalia; order Rodentia; family Spalacidae; genus Nannospalax; species Nannospalax galili. Next base: position 2,537,815 of record NW_008333794.1, read on the forward strand.
ACTCAAAGTCATGACTGTTTACACATGTGTTTTATGTTTAACACTTGTATTAAGTGCTTGATTTTTCTTTTTTTTTTTTTGAGACAGGGTCTCATTATGTAGCTCTGGCTGGCCTGGACCTCTCTGTCTAGACCAGGCTGGCTTTGAACTCACAGAGATATACCTACCTCTGCCTCCCAAGTGCTGGGATTGAAAGCATGTGTCACCACACCTGGCTTGATCTATTTAATTCTTGTATGTAATGTGAAGGCAGAGTTGAAAACACTCTTTGGATACCTGGCTGCCCCAGCTCTGCTGTTAACAGCTTCTTTTCCCTAGCTATGTTCTTATTAACAATCAATTTGTTTTCAACATGGTTTATTTCTGGGCTGTCTGTCCTACAGCAATGGTGTGTGTCCTTATACCAACACAGAATTGTTTTGATTACTGCTCCTTTGTAGTAGGTTTTGAAATCCAGCACTATGAGACCACTGTACTTTTTCCCAAAAAATTGTTTACACTTTCAGGGTGACCATACAATGTCATGTGAATTTAATGATCAAATTTTAATTTTCAAAAAAAAATCCATGTAGTTAATAGAAATAACACTGAATCTGAGATTATTTGAGCAACCCCCTTCTCAAAGTTCTCTCAATTCATAAGCATAACCTTTAATCAGTTTGTATGATTTTAAGTTTTTTGAACAGTCTCTTAATTTTGGGGGGGATGTACAAGATGTTTTACTTTACTGGATGAATTTATTCCTAGGCATTTGATTCTTTTATCTTACTCTTTTAAGCGGAATTACGCTTTTAGAATCATTTATCTTAGACTGTTTATTGCTGGTGTAGAAAGTGCAAACATTTTGATGAAGAGTCATCTCATACCTGGCAGGTTTAGTGGGTTTAGTTCTAGTACTTTTTTCCTAGAATTTCTGAGATTTTCTTACTTAGGATCTTGTCACCTGCAGAGATGGTGTGATCTCTCCCTCTGGTTTGCATGACTGTTTCTTGTTCTTGTTTTTCTTATTCTGTGCTTCTTGTTCTAGTTCTCTGCCTCAAACTTTCACCTCAAGTTGAGACCAGCAACGTGGGCATTCAAGACTCTGAAAGAGTGAGACGGATTCCGTGCCTTCCTATGCAGAGTGGTGTCACTCCAGGCTTTTCAACATTGCCATACTGAGGAAGTCCCCTTCATTATCTACTTTCCTGCATTATAAAAATTGCAAATGAAAGAGTGTTGGATTTTATCAAATGACTTTTCTGCATCAATTGAAATGATTACTGGTTTTTCATCAATTGGTGTGTTAACTGCAGAATTTTTATGTTGTTCTGTGTTTGCATCCTTAGGATAAATTTCCTTTGACACTTTTTTTTTTTTTTTTTTAACCATATGCTGTTCATGCTTTTTGTCACTCTTGGTTCTGTTTACTTTATGGGCATTGACAGACAGTGCCCATGGCTTATGTAGGAGACTGCCTTGAGTCTGTGCTGTAGGGAAAGCAGTGTGAGAGGGAGGGTGGCCACCTGCAGTGGTGTGAGGCCTCTGTGACACATGTCCCAACTGGCTGCCTGTGAGCCTCAGTGGCTGCTCCTGTCTGGCCCCACCTGGCCTCAGGGCCCCATCTGGGCTCAGGGCCCCACCAGCAGGCTGAGGCCCACGGAGCCTGCACTTTATCCACATGACCCTTTCTCAGGGTTAACTGCTCAGCAGCCAGAAAGGGTATGAACCTGGTATCAATGAACTCCCAGGGGACCCCATGGGCAGAGCAGGTCACCTAGCTGCCCAAGGCCCTCCTGGCCTAGCAGTGGGCACAGGGCTGGACTCTGCAAACAGTGCACCAGTCTGTGCTCTGCTGTCACCAGCTCATCCCACTGGTCCTATTGGCAAATGCCAGGCTGCAGCTCAGTTCTTTGGAGTTTCCCCAACTCCTCCTTGTAGTGGTCTCCAGCAACTCCAGCAAACTGCTCTTGAAGGTGTTCTCTGTGCATCAATAGTACTGGGGGCCATGGGTGATGGTGCATGGAGTTGGTCCAGCTCTTTCCTGCCTCTTCTCACCAACCTGATCCTCCCCATGGCTAGGGTCCCATGCTGCAGCTCTGCTGACTGTGATCTCTACACAGTCAAGGTCAGACTGTCTCCCCCAGGTTCCTGTGAATGGAGAGGTTTGTACTGTGCAAGTCCTCAGGATCTTTTAGAAGTTGTACATTTGCAGCATGTTTCTGACTTTTTTTTTTTTTTTTTTGGTCTACAGAAGAGACTGTTGCATTCAACAAGAAAATACTTTCTGTAAGTCTGAAATACAGAAAAGAATCATGTGTAGGTGACAGATGATGGACAAATGGAGGTGGTTGTTATGTGCCAAGCCTCAGGATTTTTTATAAGTTGTACATTTTGAGCATGTTTCTGATTTTTTTTTTTTTTTTTTGGTCTTTTTGAGACAGGGTCTCCCCGTAGCCCCAGCTGGCCTTGAACTCACAGAGATCTGTCTGCCTCTGCCTCCTGAGTGCTGGGATTAAAGGCATGTGTCACCATGCCACTATGCCTGACTTCTGACTTACTGTTACGGGACACTATGAAAGTACAAACCGAAAAAAACCAACCCAAAGAGGTGGCAAATGTTCGAGTCTCAGGAGAGGGCAGGTGGCAGGTCTATTTCTGTCAAGTCTCCCAAGGATCGGGTGTCAGATCTCAGACCTCAGCATCTCTGCAGGTCTGGGTCAGTATGGGCTGAGTCCTCTTTCTTGAAGCTGCAGCAGTAGGTCTGGGTCTCAATAGGATCTGTCTCTGGAAAGTCTTGAGGACTGGAGCCTTCTGCCTGTTCTTCCTGCCCTTCCCTCTCCAAAAAACAGTGTGACTCAGAATCTTTACAGTCTTCCTCCCACAAAGAGCTCTTGGAGTCTTCTGAGAGCTGGGCTGCCAAAGTTGCATTCTCATAGGTTTAGATGGGTGTTGAGTGGCTTAGTGTATACATGCAAATGAGGTGAATAATAGAGACCACATTTTCCACGGTAATGGAATCCTTTGTTCAGTGAACCGTGAGTGCCCTCCATTTCCTTCTTGTAGGTAGGGAGACAAGAACCTGACAGGGATGATCCTGCTGAGTCACTTGTGGGGAAGTGAAACTAAGAATTGGGATCTAAGGAGAAGTTTTAGGCTAGTAGAGGCCTGCCCTCAAAGAGGATTTTGGGAGCTCGGTCTTTTTCTCATTTTTACATCCTGGTTGCAAGGTGAGCTGTCACGTGGGGCTACCACAGGTCGGAAGCAACTTGGTCCAAACTGAGTCAAATGAATGTTTTCACTTTATAAATTGATAAATATCAACTACATATTTCAGTAGAAGACTTGACAGTTCTTAGCTGGCATATCAACACATTGGATTAAGTTAGAAAAAAATGGATAAATTATTAGAAACTGAATAGCTCCAAATAACCGGATTTAGAAAAAGCCACCCTTAATAGGTATCTCTATCTTTTCCCCCATTTCTTCTTCCTGTCTGAGATGGGCTGGTCTCAAACTTATGATTCTCCTACCTCAGCCTCAGAATGCTTGAATTACTGTTGTGCACCACTGTACTTACAGCATGTCTCAAAATAAGGCATATAGATGGCCAGCAGATAAGTGAAAAGCTGCTCAGCCTCAGTAACCAGGATATGCAGATCAGAAACACAGGGAGGCATTGCCTCCCTCCCACCTGTGAGATGGCTTCTGTCATGAAGACAGGAAACATCTGGCCAATGGTGTAGAAAAGGGCCCCTCACATACTGCTGCTGGGAATGTAAAGTGGCCCCGTCATTATGGAAAACAGCACAGAAGCTCCTTAAAACATTAAACAAATGCCATAGGACTCAGCAATTGTGTGGAGCCACAGGCATTGACCCCAGGGCCCTGTGGACACCTCCTTCTTCATGGTGGCTGAGATACAGGCAGCCTGAGTGGCCTCTGCTGGATGACTGCACACAGGAGCTGCTATGGTGGCTCACAGTGCCCTGGACCCTGTACACTGTACTTGATCTTCATGTTCCTCACACTCAGTAATTTCAGGTGCCCTGTTTTCATTTTTGTCTCTTCTATCTACTCAGATATACCTCTGGTGAGATTTTATATTTTATTGCTATAAATTTTTACTTGATGATCAGTAAATGTACATATTATCAAGGAGTGTGTGTGATGTTTCAGTGTGCATGAACAATGAATGAAGATCAGATCAGGGTTGTTGCCATATCTGTCACCTGGGACAGTGACTGTGTCCTAGTGTTGGAAACAGTCAAATAATCTTTTCTAGCTACATTGAAATGTTTTAGCTAATTATTGGGAGCTATAGCTACCCTATGGTGCTATGCAACATTAGAAGCTATTCCTCCATCTAGTCACCCTGTCTCAGATAACCACCCTCTCCATCCCTTCTGCCTCACACCCAGACTGTGGCAACCACTCTTCTGTTCTCCATGAAATCTTAAAGCTTCATCTAAGTGACATGTTTGTTTTTCTATACCTGACTTATTTCACTTAGCGTAATGTCCTCTAGCTTCATCCATGTTGCTGCAAATAGCAGGTAGGTTTCCACCTTTATATGGCTCGTGTTCTCATCTCCCCAACCAACCCCACACACAAGGTAGTCAGGCTGGCCTTGAATTTGAGATCCTTCTGCACCAGCCTGGTAATGCCATGTCTTTATCCATTTGTCATCAGATATATCTGAGCTGTGCATGGTGGCTAATGCGTGTGTTCCTGCAAGGGGCTGAGACTGAAGCTTGCCATGATTTTGAGGCTAGCCTGAGCTACACAGTGAGTTCCTGGACAGCTTGGCCAGAGCGAGACCCTGTGTCATCTGCACCCTCCCAAAAATGATGCTCCAGTTGACTGCACATCTTGATACTGAATAGACCTGCAATGACTGCAAGTGCAGATGGGTCTGCAACAAACCAATGAGTGTTCCTCAGACACGTGCTCAGTAGAGGGATTGCTGGATCATGTAGTAGTTCTGTTTCTGAGGAACCTCCTGATACTGTTTCCCATAATGACTGTACTAGTTTAAATTCTTAGAAACTATGTATACAAGTTTCTAGACTGCGAAGATGGCACAGTGAATAAAGCACTTGCCATGTAAACCCAAGGACTGGAGTTCAGATCCCGTGGGCAGGCATGGCAGCCACCTGTAATCCAAGCACTTGGAGGACGGAGTGGGGAGAGTCCCTGGGAAAGCTGGCTTGCTAGACTAGCTGATCAGTGAGCTATGAATTCGATTGAGAGACCCCGCCTCAATAAATAAGTGAGTCTCCACATGCATATACACATGCACTTGTATCTGTACACACATGCACACACATTACACACACATGAAAAAAGTTTCTTCACATTCTAGCCTTTGTTACCTTTATCTTTTTGATAACTATAGCCTATCTAATGATGGCACCTCCTGGTTTTGGTTTGTCTCCTTGACAATCAGCATGTCGAGTTCTTCATGTGCTTCATGGTCACTTAAATATTTGACAAAAGGCTTCTGGGGTAATTTTTACATTTAGAAAATCAGATGATTTTTGCACTGCTATAGTTTAAGTTTCTTTACCCTAGAAATAGATTTCCTATTAGATTGATAGCTGGTAAATCTTTGCCCTACTCTTGTAGGTTTTCTTTTCACTCTGCTGATTGGTTTCCTTTTGCTGTAGAAAGCCATTTAATTTGGTATCATCCCATTTGTCAATTTCTGCTTTGGTTTCTTGTACTTTGGGGGGCATGTCCAAAACAATATTTTTTTCCTGAAGCATTTTTGTTTTCTTCTCGTATTCTAAAGTTTAGGGCCTTAAATGTGAGTCTTTTGTCGGTCTCCTCGCTGCTGGGGCCCTGCTGTTGCCGGGGAGCCGTTGCGTATCAGTCCTGGTCGTGGAGGGTCAGGCAAGGGAGAAGCCGGTGGGGGAGAGGAAGGTCTTGGGCAGCGGCTAGTATGATGGGAAGAAACACTCAGGAGACCGTGTCAGCAGACAGTTTGTTTTAATATGGTGAAGAAGTTTTTATAGGGAAGTTTCTCAGGCAAAGAGGCAGGGTTGGGTTTTTGGCGGGCAGGCGGGTAGGGGGCAGACCTCACTAGGAGGTGTCCGGGGTTACATGGCTCTGCTCTACATTCCAATCATTTTTGGCCATATCCCCTTTGTCTTTTATAAGGGGTGGGTGTCATCATATTCGGAGAAGGTAGTAGGGATAGTTTGGTAGTGAACCAGGACTTGATTGGTAGCAATATTAATGATGCCTTGTATGTGGCTTTTGAAAAATTGGACTAGACAGCATGCCATAAGAAGCAGGGTACATAAAGCTAGCAGGGGACCTAACAAGGGTAGAAACCAAGCAAGTAGGGAGGTTGGAAAACCACGGGGCCTCCCTTCCTGAAGTGGAAAGGGCCCTGAGCTCATTATTTAGTTTTTGGAGACTTTTAACATTTTGTTCGATAATCCCAGACTCATTTACATAAAAACAACATTCTTCCTTTAGTAAAAAGACAAGTCCCCCCCATGTTCAGCCATTAGCAGGTCCAGGGCTCTTCGGTTTTGGAGTACCACCCTGGCCAAGATGTGATTTGGCTTTTTGTAGGGCCTTGATTGTAGATGTTACGATTTGTTCGAGTCGGCTTCGGAAGTTGGCAGCCTAGTGATAGGAGTGCCCCAGGGCCCCTCCTGCAAGTCTGGCCGATCCTGCAGACAGAGCAAATCCCAGGTCGATGAGTAGATGAGTAGGGGGATAAATACTTCTCTTTTGCATTGGCAAAGTTGTCATCATATTGGCTGCTTCTTCCTTTTCTAAAAGGTAGAGTTGGGGAGTAACAATAACAGGAGTACAAAAGGCAGAAATAGTTTGGTTAATACAAGTTCTTATGGTGCCATTACACCAAAAGAGGGCAGGAGGTGGTGCACATAGGGTTGTGGATATAGAAATATTAGAAGCACAGGCGGAGGGAGTGTATAGCAGATGAGCTGTAAAAACAAAAGGGCAAGGAAGGGAGCTGGTCATAGACGGGGATATTGGAGAGGGGGTGGTGGTAGGTTGTTTCCTGGGTGTTTCCTCTGGTGATTGAGATGTTGGCTGGAACAGCTGCTAGCAGGGATCTGGTGAGAGAGCTGTAAAAAAAGCATTGAGATGTTAGGTTGGGAGGAGAGTCAGACAAGATCAGTAGTATATTGGATGTATTGGACCCAAGTCAGGTATGTTTGGGTTTGTTTTTTGATACGCTCCTCCTGTGAGAGGATATGTGATTTAATTTGTTCCAATTGTGGCACTGGCACTAGCTGACAAGATATATGTAGGATGCAAACCCATTAGCATATAGCTTGCCATGAATTCCAGTGCGGCATCAGTCATCCCAAGGGTCACTGTTGTAATTTCACGGTATATGCTATCCATTTCAGAACTTTTTTCTATGCAGCACAACCAGCACCAGCAGCTTCCATATGTTTTCTTGTCTTGTAAGCAGTTATCTTTGTTTCTATAGGTAAAGAAAGCATAAGTGTCAAGCATTGGGGAGGCAGATCGGGGCTGGATGGGGATAATGATGGCAGTTTGGCATCCTACTGGGGGGCAGTCTCTGGTGCTGATTACTCTAATAGTTTTTTCAGAAGTTTCTGTAACGGAGAACCACCACATGAATGCTGTTTGGGCTGAAGCAGAGTTAGCATGGAGTATGACTAAAAATGGCCAGGAGGATGACCAAGAGCAGGGCATTTTGGGGGCAGGCTGCTTGGGCTTGTGAGACCAGATTGTGGATGTCTCGCCAGGTGACATTGCGTGTTGTCCTCGGGTGGTGTTTCCTTCTCCTGTGTTGTTTTGTCTCCATCAGAGACAGCCTGGCCATTTTCTTGATCGGTGGGGAGGTGTTGGACATTTCTGGCAGGGACCCAGATAGGCCTTGGTTGATCCTGGGGAAGATACAAGCAAAGCTCCTTTCCATTGTTAGTAGTGGGTCAGGACTCTTCCAGAGTCCATCCAGGGGATCCTTCCATCTCACCATTAGTTGTGGGAAGGTTCTGGGTTTTTTCCAGTGGAGAACTATAGGGGGTTCTGATGAATTTTTTGAAATGTTGAATGAGTGAGTAGTTAATGCCATAGACAGTTGTATGTTGGGGGGGCAGTTGCCTCCATTTTGTTTTTTGAGTTGATTTTTTAAGGTTTGGTGAGTTCTTTCAATAATTCCCTGTTCTTGGGGATTATAAGGGATTCCTGTATGGTGAGATATGTCCCATTGAGAGCAGAAGGATTTAAAGGTTGAGCTGACAAAGGCCAGGCCATTGTCAGTTTTTGTCTGTTGAGGGAGGCCCATAATTGTAAATGTCACGAGCATGTGAGCAATAAGTTGTTTTTTTTTTTTTAATGAGTTTGTGCAGTGGCCCAGATGAATTTGGAGTAAGTATCTACTGTAACAAAAATGAATTTTTGATGGCTAAATTGGGGGACATGAGTAATGTCAATTTGCCAGAAGGTGTTTGCTTTTAAGCTGCAGGGGTTTATACCCATCATTTGTAGTGCAGGGGTATGTATTAATGAAGCATAAGAGGAACATATTTTTAGAATTCGTTTGAGGTGAGCCATAGGGTTGTCTGGGAATCGGTCTTGGAGGCCTTTAAGGTTAGTATGGGTAAAAGCGTGAAACCTTTAAGCTTTTGTAAATGTGGAGTGGAAGGCCCCATGGGAGGCAATGTGGTTGGCAAGGGCATTGGCTTCCATGAGAGGCCCTGGCAAGGGGCTGTGGGAGCGGATGTGTTGGATGTAGAGGGGTTGTTCACATCCCTGTAAGAGGGTGGATATGAAGATAAGCAGGGGGAACAGAGGGTTTTGGTTGGTTTTAATGAAGGATCATGAGATCCAGGGAAGGTTAGTGACATAAGTGCTGTCAGAAAAAAGGTTGATGTGCTCATGTACCTCCCTTAGGGTGAGGAAGACTGTGTATAATTCTTTATGTTGGGGGGAATTATGATGAAGTTCCTGGAAGAGGATGATGGCTGGCTGGACTGTGTCCCTGTAGAGGATGGCAGCAGCTCCCCTGGCGCCCCTGTCAGTAAAGATCATGATGGCCCCTTCCAGGGGGGTTTTGGAGAACAGGCAGGGAGGGAGCCAGGGGAGGGAGGGCAGGGCAGCAATCCATTTGTCCCTAGGGAAGTTGTTGTCAATTTGTCCTGGAAATCCCATTAGGCTAATAGCTATCTGGGAGTGATTATGGATTAGCCATTGTACATCAGAGAGGGAAAAGGGGGTGATAATTTTATCAGGTTCTTTCCCCAATGTTTGTAAGGAATGATTTCTCCCTTGACAGATCATATTAGCTAAAGCGTCCATCTCTGTCAGCAGGTGAGGGGCATTACCAATAGGGGTATGAAGCCATTCTAGAACACGTTGAGGTTGGTGCAGGGCCCCAAAGAGGGTTGGGAGGAATTGAAAATTAAGAGATGAACCAGGGAGGAAGGCTCATGGTGTAGGGTCACGTTTTGGAGAGTGTTGTTGATGGTTATTAATGTTTTCTTGACCTCTAAGGTAAGTGAGCATCTGGACAAGGGATTTTTTTTTTGTCCCCTTTTAGGAGGTTAAAGAGGGCTTGAAGGGTGTCTGTAGAGAGTGGGAGCATTGGTCTAAGCCAATTGAGGTTTCCTAAGTAACTCTGTAAGGAGGTTAGGGCAAACCGGGAAGGGAAGGAAAGGATGGGCTTTAGCGGCCATACAGTTGTTAGGGAAATTTCAGTGCCCAGAATTTTACGGGAGGGATGAGCTGAATCTTTGAAGGAGTGATTTTAAAACTGGAAGTCTCAAGGGAAGATATTAATTGATCCCTGAGGTCCAGTAAGGGTAGCATGGGTTCATTTCAGGCAAGGATATTATCATCCATGTAGTGGTAGATATGGAGTCCCCTTGCAATGTGGGGTTTTAGGGTGAAGGCGACTGCCTCCTGGCAGATGATGGGGCTGTTAGCCATTCCTTGAGGGAGGACAGTCCATTCATATCTTTTTGTGGGCCCAGAGTTATTGATGGTGGGGATGGAGAAGGCAAATCTCTTATAATCTCTTGGGTGTAAGGGGACAGAGAAGAAACAGTCTTTGATATCAATGGATAGCAAGGGGGTGTCTGGGGGAATGCTGAGATTAGGCACTGAGGGGATCCCCAGATTTGCATGGTTTTGTTAATGGCCCTCAAGTCTTGTATACAACACCATCCCCCAGACCCTTTTTTAATGGTAAAGAGAGGAGTGTTTCAGGGGCTGGGGGAAGGCCGAATATGTCCTAACTGTAATTGTTCTTCAATAAGCTTTTCAAGGGTTAAAAATTTCTCCCTAGATAGTGGTCACTGTTCAACCCAGACAGGATCATCAGAGTTCCATCCCAGGCAGGCAGTTTGATACTTAACAGTGGCTGTTAGGATTGGGGGTAACTGGTACATGGGCAAAAGGGTCACAAGTCAGATGGATCATCAGGGTCCATCAAAGGACCCTTGTCCCGAGTAGTGATGATTACATCGAGAGCTCTGAGGCGGTCTCTTCCTAGTAGGTTGGTGGCTATGTTAGCAACCAGAGGGCAGATGTGGCCTCTGTTTCCATTGGGGTCCTCCCATGTAAGAGTTTCTTTAGTGATGAAGGCCTGGGAGGCACCCTCTATCCCCACTAATTTGGGGCCTGGTAGTAAGGACCAAGTTGAAGGGGGCTTCCTGTCTCCTAATGATAGTTTTATCGGCCCCTGTATCAAAGAGGCATTTAAAGGGTTTTCCTCCTAGTTTAATCGTTATTTGGGGGTGGGTTTTCTCTAATATGGTGGATGTCCATAAGGTTATGACCTTTAGGAGGTTGCCCTCTTACTGACAGGGTTGAGGGCTGCCCCGAGAGGAGGTTAAAGGCAGGAGTGATTTGCCTTCTTTGTCATATTTGGAATGGCAATCACGTTTCCAGTGATACCCCTTTTTGCAGTGGGGGCAAACTGTCTTGGGGGCCTCATTTGTTTTAGTTTGGGTGTTGTCTTGAGGGCATTCATTCTTCCAGTGACCTCTTTCCCCGCATTTAAATCATTTCCCTTCCTGTTTTAAGGTAGCTGAGAAAGCTTGGGCTATGGATGTGGCCTTATGAGTGGCTGTGCCTATGTCTTGGGTGGCCACTATCCATTTATCATAATGTTCCTCCTCTAGGCCCTGGCAGGCTTGTCTACATTCAGAAGTCATTCCATCCCAAACAGTATTACAGAGTAGGATGTCTCTTGTCATGGGGTCAGAAATTTTCCTATCTATGCTAGTAATTGGACCTGAGTATAAAGTCAGCAAGGGATTCTTCGGGTTTCTGCTGGAGGAACATGAGGGATAATTCAGATGCAGGGCTAGAAGGAGGGGTAATACATTCCCAGGGCTGCAGGGTGCAAAGGTGCACCTGATCATAATAGCTAGGTGGAAATCCCACCTGTTGGACTCCAGTAGCTCAGTCACCCTGACCAAAGAGGGCATCAAAGTTCCAATTGATATCAACTTGGTCAGCATTTTTGCGATGTTGTTGGATACACTCATCTTGGAAAAGGGCTTCCCACTATAAGAAGAGGGGGCCAGGCAGAGATGCCCTACAAATGCCTCACCAATCTTGGGCCGTATTCAAGGTGGCATTGAAGCCAAGGAGGATATTTTTAGTCCAGGGGGCATGTACACCATCTTTGCATATTGCTTGTCGGAGTTCCTTAAGGTCTCCTGCTGAGTATGGGTACCATTGTAGGGGCCTGCGGAAGGTGGGGACCAAGTTGACCGGTAGGGCCTAATATTCTGGATTTTGTGTGTCTCTTATATTGAAGAGTTGTTGGGAGGCTGTGGGGGCAGGTTTTGGCAGTGCTGTGGGGGTTGGGGTTTTTATCTCTAACTTCCTCGTGTGGGTAGGAGGGCAGAGTGGGATAGAGGTGTGAGGGCTCCATTTTAAAATTAGCTGACTCTTTCCTGTTATTTTCTATGGCCTGTTCTAGTGATGCCAGGTGGGCCATGGGCCAATCTTCTGGGCATTCCTCATCTGAATCCACAGGGGGAGGGTCAGGATGGGGGGGTCTTTCCCAGTGTTGTGGATTGAGGGGGGGTTCCATGCAATGTCTGATGGCTCCAATGATAGGGAGGAACTGGAAGTGGGGGGACCCATATTCAATCTCCCTTCGTCTGGCAAGATAGGCTGCTCTGGTCCAGACTTCTGAGTCATATGGGTCCCTGGAGACCATCCAAGGGGCAAGTTGTAGGACATTCTCCCAAAAGGAGGTAGCCTCCTTCTGAGAGAGTTTAACCCCTCTACTTTTTTTTTTTTTGTATTTTTGTTGATTGCTTGTTTGTAAGTTTTCCCTAGTTTTAACAGTTCCAGTGTGGATTATTTTCTAGCTACAGTACTGTTAGCTTTTTTCTTTTTGTATCAAAGGTTGAATCTGAGGGGCAGCTTTAGCTACTTTTATTTTTAGGTCATCTCCTTTTTTACTATTATCTGTCTTTTTCTCTGAGCCCTGGGACTCTACCCAAGTTATAATGTCCCAGTTTTGTTTTTGTTTTTTGTTTTTTTGTTTGTTTGTTTTGTTTTTTGTTTGTTTTTCTCTCTCAAGTTCTACAATGGAACTGGCTAGTACTTTCTTATCCTTTTCAGCTTTTTCTGCTTTGGGAGCATCTTTTATTATGCAAAGTGGCCACACCCCCTCTCTGTGTTCTCTGCTTTTGTCCAAGGCCTGTAAAAGTTCTTCTAGCCTTCTGTAACCTTTAACAAATCTTCACATACCCCAAACTGGGCTATTCCCCCACATTTACAACACAGCTGTGTCCCACTCTTTTGAGTGGCTGGCTCCTTTTTAGTTATGTATTTTATAGTCCATTGTAAGATCCACATCAGCACCGCCATTAGCTCCCCAGCTTTTTTCTCAGGGGAGTCCCCTTTGGAGGCTTCATAGAGCGGCTTTGCTAGAAGGACAAAATTAGGAATCCAGGTGCTAGGTACCCTGCAATGTCCTGCAGGACAGAATTTCCTCCTTGGTTATAGGGAGCTTTAAAGACCTTAGGTAATTTGTTCTATCTGTAGTTAAGCGGTGGAATGTAGGTATGAGAAAGAACCCCAGGTATTTTACTTGAGGGAGAGAATGTTGTGCCTTAGCTGGAGATACCCTATATCCCCTATCCCCCAGAAAACTGAGGAGTTTGATTGTTTGAGTCTTGGAGACTGAGAGGGGTGGAGAGCAAAGTAGGTCATCTGAATACTGTAGGATGGTGGAGGGCTTGAAGTCTAGGGAGGTTAGATCCTGGGCTAGAGCCTGTCCAAAGAGGTGAGGGCTATCTTGAAACCCCTGGGGAAGGACAGTCCAGGTTAACTGGGAAGTCATCCCAGGTTAGCTGGGAAGTCATCCCAGTGTCAGGGTCCTCCCAGGTGAATGCAAAGAGGTTGTGAGAGTCAGGATGTAATGGTACTGAGAAGAAAGCATCTTTAAGGTCTAAGACAGTAAAGTGGGTAGTGGAGGAGGGGATATGAGAAAGGAGAGTATAGGGGTTGGGGATGACCAGGTGAATGGGAACAACTGCCATGTGAATGAGGCAGAGGTTTGCCCAAATTGTAGGAGCCATCAGACTTGAGGACCAGGAGAATGGAAGTGTTGTAGGGTAAGTGAGTAGGTTTAAGGAGCTTCACTCTCATAAGTCTTTGGATTATGGGCCTAAGTCCATGGCTGTGTTTGAGTGTGATTGGGTATTGGGGCCTGCTGGGAAATAGGGAGGGGTCCTTCAAGGAGATGTGGATAGGAGTGTGATGATAGGCTAGTCCCAGGGCTGAAGTATCCCAGACCTTGGGATCAACCTCGGAAGGGGGAAGTGGCCATGACCTGGCTTTAGGGGGAAGAGGTGCAGGGGACAGGAGGGAGAGTGTGGAGGAGAGAGAAATAGACAGGAAGAGCTTTTGCATGAGATCTCTGCCAAATAAGGGAGCTGGATATGTAGGCATAACCCAAAAAGATTGAGTTAAAAGTACCTTCCAGAATATGCAGGATAAAGATCCTGTTGATTTGGGGTTATGGGGCTTCATATCAACCCCCACCATGGAGATCTGAGAGGGGAAAAACTTTACCAGAGTAGGAAGGGAGAAGAGACCAGGAAGTGCCAATGTCCAGAACAAAATTAATAGTCTTACCCACCACCATGGCTGTTACCCTGGGCTCCTCCATGGAGATGGTCATCAAGGAGGTGGAGGCCAAGGAACCAGGGCCTTGTCAGTCTTCAGCCACCAGGTCCAGAAGGTCGTTCACTGATTGTAAGATAAAGTGGTGGTTGAGCATAAGCCATCCCTCTCTGGACTCTGGGTCATATCTGGTGTACTGAACCAAGGCATCAGTAAGTTGGTCCATAAAATGAGCTGGGGTTTCAGTAGGGCCCTGAGTAATCAACCTAAGCTTTTCAAAGTTAACCACCTTAAGGGGCGAAGCTCTCTGAAGACCCGTTAGGAGGCAAGTGATCATGTGGTCCCTGGCTGCTCTACCTGGGGAATGTCCTGCCTGATTCCCCATTGGGAGTTGGTAATTCCACCCAGGGTCTAAAAGGGCAACTGCCTCAGGCATCAATAGGGTGAATCTGGCTAGTGGAATTAAGCTCATTAGCATACTCCTGTGCTGCTGTCCAGACCCTATGTCTCTCATCAGGGGTCCGGTGGACTGGAGGATCATAAAGAGATCATGCCAGGTTAGATCGTAGCTGCGAGTGATGTATTTGAATTCCTGTATGAAGTGTGTGGGATCAGTGGAGAAAGAGCCCATTCTATGATCGAGCTGAGACAGGTCACCAAGGGAGAAAGAGACATAGACCTTGACCACTCCCTTCACCCCTGCCACTTCTGGGAGGGGAAAGGCTTCATGGGTAGGGGGTTGAGACTGGGTGCAGGAGCGAGTATGATGACACAGGAGATGGGTTGGGAGCAGGTAAAGGAGAAAGAGAAGGGGTGGCTGGGGAGGAGGCCAGAGTGGGGGAACTAGGAGAGATGTCCTGTACATGAGGGGGCCCAGGGGTACTGAGGACAGGGCCTGGAACTGAGGCAGGGGTAGAAGTAGATATGGGAGAGATAAATGGGTTCTTTGAGCTAGTAGTCCTAATAGGAGAGAGTATGGGATGCTTACTAAGGAGCTGTTTAAGATTCTGGATTTCCTTGAGTACAGTAAGGTTAGGGGAGGGAGAGGGAGTGAGGGACTTAGATTAGCAGAGTTGGGTTGGGGAAGACTGTGAAGAGGGAATTCAAGACAGAGAAGGAGGGGAGCTGGGTCAGGCTCAGGGAGTGGAGGAAAGGGAGGGTATAGCAAAGGGAGAGTGAGAGGAGGAGTTGGCTGTGCCTCAGGCTGAGGGGCAGGGAGGGATTGAGGTTGAGTCCTAGATGGAGGAAGTTCATTAGCTATGTTGGAATCAAAGGCTGAGGTAGGGGAGTAGGGAGGGGGAGTGAAGGCCCCTGTGGGGGTAGGAAATGGTGGGCTGGGGTCCTGTGAAACAGTCTTGGTGAGGAGAACTTGACGAGAGGAACAAGAGGCACAGAGGGAAGGATTAGCATGGAGATCAAAAAAGGCTTGGACATAAGGGGGCTCAGACCTTTTGCCACTACGTTAGCAGAAATTATCTAAATCTCTCAAAATATTGAAGTCTTAAGGTTCTGGTGTCTGGCCAAACAGTCATTATCTAACTTGTACTGGGGTCAGGCAGTAGTGCAAAGGATCTTTAAGTGCTTTGGCCTGATTGTATCTGAAAGTCCTAGTTGTTTTAAGGATTTGAGAAGACAAGCAAGAGGTGTGAGGCCTTCAGGCTTGAACTGAGTTGTCCCCATAGTGACAGATTATGTATAGAGCACAGAGGAGATAGAGAAGGAACTGAGCAATTAAGTAGGAGGAGACAATGAGGATACCCTTTCCATGGGGAGTGGAGGCAGGGATGGCAGCCAAGATTCTGGGCAGGAAATCACAGGATATGAGGAAGAGAAGGGCGGGAGGGAGGAGGAGAAGAGGCATAGGTTGTGCCAAAAGAACATACAGAACCAATCACAAAGGAAGGTGTCACTTCCTGGGAGAGGCCTGAGAATGAGTTTTTCCAATCCCTGGATGCAGCTTCCTGCAATCAGATCACCAGGGAAGGAAAGAGTGGGTTCCTGTCCTGGACAGGAAGGTGAGCACATTTCTTTCCTGGAATGGTGTCCTGTAACCAGAGAAGGAAAGGACCAGAGAGACTAGAGCAAAGAGAAGAGAAAGAATGAGAGAGATTCATTGGAAGCTGAGGGAAGAGGAGCTCGAGGAGGGAGGGAAAGGGAGAAAAAGGAGGAGAGTAGAGGCTTCCAGAGTCTGCCTTCCCAGTTACCCAGTCTTAGGACCAGCCCTTTCAGGTCAAGCACGTGACTTTGTAGGGTTAGCTTCCTCCAGAGTCCCAGTGAATGGGAGTAGAAGAGAGACTGAACTGTGGAGGAGAATCTCAAAAGGGTTACACAGGACACCAATCTGACCACAAGACAAGAGGCCTGCACCCCCTCTGTGGGTAGTAGGCTGCTAAGGTCTCTGGGACACCCCCCCATCACAACAGGCAGCTGGAAAACCCTTTAAGCAGGCTGGGAGGGGCCTGTGTTCCTTTGGGAGAGCTAGCTCTCAGAGCCAGAGACTCTAGGACAACGGGTTTGAGAACCCTCAGTTGGGTTTGGATAGGCACAGTAACCATGCTGGATACTCAACGGTCATGGAGACCAGTGCTGCCCAGTGGCCTTAAGTCAGGTCTGGGAGTGACCTCCAAAACAAACTGAAAAGGAAGTCAAAAGATGTAGAGGAGCAGGAGAGAAAAGTAAGGCAAATTATGATCCAGAGTGGCAGGGAAAGAATCACAGTAGCCATAAGGAAAAAGACAGTAAGAGAGAGAAGGCACAGAGAGAGAGAGAGAGAGAGAGAGTTGGAGCGTACCTCAAAGCCGAATCAGTGGTGTTCACAAGGGCTGGTAGCGGCAGCCAAATCTGGTTGGAGTTCTTTATGTGCTATTTCCAAGGGACTTAGTGCCCAGGTCTGTTGTCCTTGGAGTGATTGAGGGTCTTCTTCTTAAGACTATGTCCTCAGACTTGGCAGGCATGTTATCTATGACCCTAAAGAATGGTGGTGTCCACAGTCTCTCTCAGTCCTGGAGTGGCCGATTGATAAGATTTGAGCAGGGCAGGTTTGAGCAATGCCAGACTGCTAATTTAGGGCCAATTAGCCACTCTAAGGAATTTCTGCCTTTATTGCTTCCTCTAATGAAGCTTATGGCTTTTCTGAGGTTTACACACTCTATCATTCCAGACCCTGATGAGGTTCCAGTGGAACTTTTGAGATAGAAGGAATTTCCTTTTGAGATTTAAGATGCCCTGTTGATAGAGTTAGAAGAAGAAGTAAGAAGAAGAAGAGTAAGAAGAAAAAAAGGAAGCATTTTTGCCTGAGACCAGGAAAAGGGGTGATCCTGAATAATAGCTAATAGTATGATAGTGGTGTAGCCTGGAAATTACTCCTCTGAAAAGCATGGACGGGCAAGCCTGGGGCACCCTGGGAAGAGATGTGAAGCGTAGCCACCAGTAGAGCTAGCAGGAGTGGGAATGGAAGAGAGAGTGAGCCAAGGGTGCTCTGAGGAGCTAGGACCAGGAAGTGTGTGGCCGGTGTCCTGTGGGGTGTGGAAGTGAGATGGGGCACTCACAAAACTGTGGGGTGAGACCGTGCTAATGGAGACTGGGTGGGGCTTGAATGACTCCTGAGTTATGAAAAGCTGTCTCTTTGTAAGTAGCTCCCTCCCTGTCATATAATTCATGTGAAACCCAAGATAAAAATGTGTTATGCTGGGGACTGGAGAGATGGCTTCGTGGTTAAGAGCACTAACTGCTCTTGCAGAGGACCCGGGTTCAAATTCCCAGCACCAACATGGCGGCTACAAACCGTCCTATGTTGGGCCTTCGGGACCCTCATACACACGGCATGGAGGAAAATGAGGCCTAATATAATTTCCTAAGCCAGGCTAAAGTTTAGCGACCTGTCTCTGGCCTGTTATTTCCGCGTGGAGGTGACTCAGCAGAGCCCTATCTAAGATTGCCTCTGCCCAGTAACAACTGGCATGATAAATTCCGTAAATTCCCCACAGTCTTTGCCCCAGATGTTACATTCCTATACCCACCCCCTTTTCCACACTCCTTTTGCTTAAACTATATAAGTTGGTGCCTGACACAATAAAGTGAGTTCCTGCCTCGATAAGACTCCTGACTCGGTGTGGTTTTTGAGTCTCCGACAGTCACCATCCCACTCAGCCCCTAAGAGAGGGACCCAGGCTGGTCCTGGCCTCTCCCCCTGTGCTGTACCTGTCAGAGCATCTGACAGATTGGTGCCCCATGTGAGGCGCTGCCTATCACGAAGTTCGCTGATGGGCCAATTGGTCTGTGGGTGAGTGTACCCCCATAAATTATGGGGAAGTCCAGTTCTAAGCCTGACCCCTCTTTAGATTCCCTCAGGGTCCTGCTCAAAAGCAGGGGCCTTGACCTCTCAGACAGCCAAGCTTCCCAGGCATGGGAATGCCTGCTAAATATCGCACCCTGGCTTGGGATACTTGCGATAGAGTTGAAAAGTTGATCAGACGGGCCCAGGTAGAAAAAGGGGAGATCCCCCCTCTGGGAGTGCTCCCCACAGTGTCATCCTTAAAAGGCTGTGTCCCCCCCTTGCCCTCTGAAATCAAAAGTGGTGGAGGCCCTGGCCCCGGCTAAGGCTGCTGACCCGGTCCCTGAGGCGCAACCAAGCCCCAAGCCAGATCCTAGGCCCTCAGGCCATACAGATCCACCAGACCGTCCTGAGCCCCTATACCCCTCCCTCGACCTGTTTGGGAGTGTCCCTTGGCCCTGCAAGGACCCTCCCCAATCAAGAGCCCAGACCAACCCATTCCAGGGTCCCTCCACCCCCCCTCCATACAGGGGTGGAGATTCAACCTGGGAGGGAGCCACCAACCTCTTTCCAGTCAATGTCAACCTAGGGGCAATCGGCCTGCTGCTTGGTATCCTTGGCAGGCTCAGGACCTTAAGGACCTAAAGAAGGCTGTTGCAGAAGACGGTCCCAACTCTCCCTGGGCAGAGGCTATTCTGGAGGGGCTGGCCCACAAGGCGTGCATGCCGTGGGACTGGAAAGAATTAGCCAAAGCAGTGCTCCCGGGTCCCATTTTCCTTAAATGGCTGGCCTATTTTAATGAGGAGTGTCGCATTCTCAGAGAAAGCAATCAAAACACCCAGCCTGCCCCCCATACCTATTACTTTTGGCATGCTCTCTGGCACTGCTGATCAGTTCACCACTGGGGCCCAGCAGGCGGCCATTGCTCCTCCCTATCAGGACCAGGTCCAGGCCATAGGTCTAGCTGCCTGGAGAAAGCTAGATGAAGGACCTACTGAATCACCCATATTTGGGATTACTCAAAAGGCCTCGGAGGACCTCCCCTCCTTTATAGATAGAGTTCAGAAGAAGAGCCTGCAGAGAAAGTTCCCTTCAGGGGAGTTGCACGACTGGTTTGTCCAATTGCTGGTTTGGGACGGCATGACCACTTATCATAAGATAGCTTGCGCTGGGCTACGAAACCAGGCCATGGACAAATGGATCATAGCTATCCGAGATGTTGGGTCTGCGTCTTATCAGACAAGGGCAATGGTGGCTGCGCTTCAGGCTAGCCACCAGGAGGAGATTCAAACCCTTATCAATGCCCTACAACAGACCAAAGTGTCCAGTAAGCTGACGTGCTTTGGGTGTGGCAAGGAAGGTCACTTCCGGTGAGAGTGTCCAAACCAGTCCAAGGGGGAGTCCTTCCAGGAGAGGGGGAGGCCCGCGCACACCCTGCCCTAGATGTAAAAAGAGCTTTCATTGGGGTGATTGCAAATCCAAATTTAACCTTAAGGGTGAGCCTTTAAACTCCCCTCGGGGCCACCCCCAGCCCCATTAAATAAGGGGGATGAGCCAGTTCAGACTCATTGGACAGTCCCATTGATCCCTGGCTTGCAGCCAAAAATGACCCTAACCATAGGAAACAAGACCTTCAAATTTCTCATTGACACTGGGGCAGACTGCATGGTGATTAGAAAGGAGGAAGTCCCACACTCCTGGCAGTTGGTGCCCAGCCCATCCTTACTGGGCGTGGGTGGGCAGTCTACATCATGGGAGACTGCTACTTGGCTACCCTGGGTAGATCCCAATGGGAGTCGTGGAGAGGTGAGCCCTCTTGTGGTCTCTGGCCTAACGCCAACCTTTAGGTCAGGACATTCTGGGCGAGGCTGAGGCTTTTATCACTACTGACCATAAGGCCTTCTATAATGATCTCCTAGACACAGAAGAATACGAACAACAGTTCAGAGAGGGCCAAATAAGCCACCCCAACTATAGGGATGACCCCCTACTTTGAGCCTTCAGACAAAGACATTCTCAAGTTCACCCCCAATCCTAAGGGCCACTGCTTCCCCTCACATAAGCTTCAACATCTTTATCAGCTGGTCAAGCAGCAATTAGATCTGGGGCATGTAAGGCCATCAACAAGCCCCTGGAATTCTCCTATGTTTATCATTAAAAAAGACAGCAGCTCCTGGAGACTATTACAAGATCTTAGAAAAACTAATGAGAGAATGATGCCTTTAGGGATCCCCCCCCAGAGGGGGCTCCCCTGGATTCTGGCAATCCCCAAGACATACCACTTAACTATTATTGATATTAAGGACTGCTTTTTCTCAATTCCCCTCCACCCTGATGATACAGAAAAATTTGCATTCTCCATACCCTCAACCAATTTTCATGGGCCAGATTTAAGATTTGAAAGGACCATCCTGCCTTAGGGTATGGCCAATAGTCCCCCCATTTGCCAATATTACCTAGCCCACATTTTCGCTTCACTGATGGGGTGGCCAGATGTTTTATTCTATATTTATATGGATGATATAATTCTGGGAAGCCCCAAACCCTCCAGTCTCCATGAGCTAACCTCTGACTGTCTTGCTATTCTTCAGGAAAACAACTTTAAGGTGGCCCCCAATAAAATTCAGAGTATCCCCCCTTTCAAGATACTAGGTACCACCTTATCTATGGACGTTGTTTCCCCCACAAAGCCTCAACTTTCCATTCAGGACACCTGTAGTCTATCCCAACTCCAAAAATTACTAGGAAAAATTAATTGGCTGAGGCCCTGGATACCCATCTCCACTGAGGAGTTGATTCCATTATTTGATCTCTTGTGGAGCCTTGACAGCCTCCAGAGTGGTTTACCACCTCAGTGCCAACAAATTCTAGCCAAAGTCCAACAGTCCATAAATGAAGCCACTTTAAAAAGGTTTGATCCTGACACCCCAATGTCTCTTTATCTTTTCATTGGAAGTGCGTTTTGCACTGCTCTTCTCGCACAAGAGGGTAAGCCCATACAATGGATTCTTCTATCCGTGGGCAGAACCCCTCGAGTTTATTCCATGACCAACCAAATTGCCGACTGCATTATCAAGGGTAGGGACATAGCAGTCCAGCTATTCGGTATTGAGCCCCATTCCA
Source organism: Nannospalax galili (assembly GCF_000622305.1). NCBI lineage: Eukaryota > Metazoa > Chordata > Mammalia > Rodentia > Spalacidae > Nannospalax > Nannospalax galili. The sequence continues at coordinate 2,559,305 of NW_008333794.1, forward strand.
TTATCACTCCCTATAGATTGACAGATTTTACCTGGCTTCAAAAAAACAATAAGATGATCACGCTGGCTCTAGAGGGACTTCTTGGCAAGATTGACTGCCACTATGGTCCTTATAAGTGGATAAGCTCCTTCTCAAGGTTGGAGTGGGAGCCCCCCAGACTTTTTCTTTCTCAACCTGACCCTAAATTCCTAACTGTGTTCACTGATGGAGGATGTCTGGGAGCCTCTCTGGTCATCTACCCTCCTCTAAAACAGGGACAAACTCCCATGCCCATTAAATCAATCTCTCACCAAGTTAAAGGGTTGCCACAGTTTAAAGAACTCTTTGCTATTGTCATGGCATTAGATTCCATATCAGAGCCCTTCAACCTGTTCTCAGACAGGCTGTATGTGGTTAATTTACTGCCCAACCTAGTGGAGGCCCATATTAGATTAGACTCCAACCCCATATCTCCTCTGATGATTCAGGCCCGTACTCTACTTAAACTTAGGGTAAATGCAATATTTCTCCAAAATCTTAGAGGCTACCAAAATTTGCCAGGATTTCTGTCAGAGGGAAATAAAATAGCTGATCAGTTGGCCTCTTCACATCAGTGTCACACAGTCGCTGAGGTGACCCAATTTCATCAATTGACCCATGTCAGTTGGAGAGGGCTTAGACATAAATATCCCCACATGGCAGTCAAAGGCCTAAAGAAAATTCTACGCACCTGTCGAACTTGCCAACCTTTCCTTCAGGTGCCCCCTCTTCAAAATTCGGGTACCAACCCCAGAGGCCTTTGGCTTAACAACCTCTGGCAAATTGATGTCACTCACTATGCCCCATTTGGAAAACTCAAATATATCTTCCTATCAGTTGATTCCTTCGTGCATGCCTGCTGGATGACAGCACACACTGGGGAGAAGGCCAAACATGAAATCAGTCACATGCTCCAAAGTTTTGCCACCCTTGGATTCCCTGATCAAATTAAAACAGATAATGGCCCATGCTTTGTAAGCAAGCCTTTCTTTGAGTTCCTTCAAACATGGAAAATCTCACACTCCACAGGCATTCCTTATAACCCTCGGGGACAAGCAATTGTTGAGAGATTCAACCAAACACTTAAGACTCAATTACGAAAACAAAAGGGGGAGTCCCTGCCCCCACATAATCAACTAAAAAAAGGCCTTATTTACCTTAAACATTCTAATTTTTTCCAAAGAAGACAAGTATTTGTCTCCCTTCCAAAACATTCGTCCTCATCTACCAGCTACAGCTCCTTTCTGGTTAAATGGAGAGACCCGCTCACTGGAGCCTGGAGGGGACCAGACCCACTTCTTACAGCAGGAAGAGGGTTTGGGTGTGTATTTCCCCAAAATGAAAAGAGGCCCCTCTGGGTACCTACAAGAGACATTAAATATTTTCTCTCATAGGACGATGGACGGGACAAAGATGACTAATAAAATGCTATGATGGCACAACTTCATGATTAACAAATGCCAACAAAAGCAAAAGGTTAAACATGTCAACCAGGGGATAAATGCCCTTGAGAAGGCCTTTCTCTTTCTCTCTCTTGCAGAAAATGAAACACAAAATCCTCCTGATGCTGAGAAAATGGAGTGCAAAATCCTCCTGATGCTGGCCTTCACCCTAAACTGTCTACAAATGAGGAGTCAAGCCTATGGGTTAAACAATCCACATCAACCTCAGAAGGTCACCTGGTTGGTGATCAATGTGGCCACATCAGATGCCATCAATAAAACTACTCAGATAACCCCCCCTTCTACGTGGTGGCGGGACCTGCAATTTGATCTCTGTGATCTTGCCGCTAGATCGTGGGACATGAGTGGACGAGTAGGCCAAGGGAAAACCAGGCCGGAATGTGAAGACAATGGGAAGGGATACACCCTGCCACTCGTGGGATCCCCTAACTCTCCTGGCTGCTCGCAGATCCTTAAAAGACATCCGTTGCTGTTGACAATGTTTTATGTCTGTCCTGGGTCCAATAGAACTGCATCACAATTGTGTACTTGTGTGGGGGGGTGCCTTTTATTGCTGGGGCTGTGAGAGCACGGGGATGGGGTACTGGATTGAGGGTAAAGGACCCATCCAAGTTAGTAGGGTCAAGCAACAACAACTGTCTACAAACTCATTATATGGGCAATGTGCAAATTATCATGGTAACCCCATACAGATCAGCTTTACAGAACAGGGAAGAAAGGAAGGAGGATGGGAAGCTGGAAAGATGTTTGGGTTAAGACTCAGGATATGACCCCGGCCTCCTACTAATGATCAGGAGGGTTGTCGAACCCCTGCCTTACCAGGAGATGGTGGGTCCAGCCTGGTTTCCACCGCCAAGGCCCACCACCCGTACACATGTCTCTACTAGCTTGATGCCTGCCAGTAATACCCTGGCATCAGAAGCATCTGTGCCTGGTAACCCTGGCCCAGGCTTAAGTGGGACCAAGCATGAGGACATTCGTCAGGCAGTGCAGCTTGCTTATACTTTTCTCAGTGCCTCTAGACCTGAACTTATTGACCTGTGCTGGCTGTGCCTAGACGCCAGCTCTCCGATGATGGAGGCCCTGGGGACAATGGGAAACTTCACAAACACTACTCACAGTGATCGATGCTGATGGGGCGGGATCAGCACAAAAACTGGCAGGCTCACCCTGCCTCTTAAACATGACAAAAATATGACCTGTGTTACCCATGGGCACACTGGTGGACACTCCTGAAGGTGCTGTCAAAACATTACTTCAACAGGGGGTAACTGGATAGTCCTTACTGAACCTTCATATTATTGGCTGTGCCAAAATTTGGGTTTGACACATTGTCTTTCTCTTGCAGTGTTGTGAAAATCAAGGGGGGATGCATGTGCCCTGGTCTTCCTCTTCCCTATGTCGTTTATCACTCTGCTGAGGAAATGCAGGGCCGGGAGAGACATATACAAAAGAGAGAGTTGATTTCCATGGTTGTGGTTTCCACACTTGTGGGCCTCGGAGCTGGGGGGATGGCCCTTGGAGCTACATCCTTAATTATGGCACAAAAAGGCCTCCAACAGATCAGGGCAGATATGGATGCTAGCCCAGATAAAGTTGAGACAGCTGTTAGGTATCTGCAGGAGTCGCTTTCCTCTCTAGCCCGAGTAACTTTATAAAATAGGAGGGGGCTCGATCTCCTGTTCCTCCAGCAAGGTGGTGTATGCAAAGCCCTTGGAGAAGAATGCTGTTTCTATGCTGATAATTCAGGAGTGGTTATGGATAATCTTGACAAATTAAGAGAGGACTTAAACAGGCTTCAGCAAGAACAGGAGTCCTGGTACCAACAGTGGTTCACTGCCTCACCATGGCTCACTACCCTTATTTATACTCTGGTGGGGCCTCTCATAATCCTTATACTTCTCTGCACTATAGGACCCTGTGCAGTTAATAGGCTTATAAATTTCATAAAAGAAAAAATAGAACAAATACAATTAATGACGTTAAGAGTTCAATATGATCGCCTGCCCACTTCTCCTCTAAAGACACCAGCCTAACCCAAGGCAGGAAACTGACCTACCTAAATCAAGATCTGGCCGGTTACTGGAGCTCTTCCATAGGCTGAGGTGATGTTACAGAATAAAAAAAAATTAAATGTACTAAGGGCCAAAAGGGGAGACATCTGTTTATTTTTACAGGAAAAATGCTGCTTTTATGCCAATAGATCCGGGATCGTCCAGGATAAGATTAAAAAATTCCAAGAAGATCTAAAAAAGAGGAGGTGAGAGTTTCAAAAAAAAACCCCTCTGGACCAGCTTACATGGTCTCTTGCCCTACCTCCTCCCGCTACGTGGCCCCCTCCTCACACTTCTCCTTATCCTTACTGTCAGGCCCTGGATATTTAACAAATTTAAGAAATTTGTTCACTAGAGAATAGAGGCAATCAAGTTACATCAGGTCGAGGTTCATTATCACAGGCTCGCTAATCAGGAGCCAGGCTCTTATGATTGGCCATCCTCATATGATTACCCGACCCCTGCCCTCCATGTGGCCAATGATGGGTAAGATGTCCCATGACAAGCACTCCTAAGACAGGATATACACATGGCCAGGTGCATGATCTGATGACAGGCAAGGCTTTGTCAAAGGTGACACAACCTAAGACAGGACATGGAGAGGTGCCACGGCAAGTAAGATTCATGACACCCAATGATGGGTAAGATCTCCAAAAGGGAGACAACGTAAGACAAGGGTTGTGTTTCTCCGCCCTCACAACAAAAATAAAAGGGGGAATATGTTGGGCCTTCGGGACCCTCATACACACGGCATGGAGGAAAATGATGCCTAATATAATTTCCTAAGCCAGGTTAGACAGTGACCTGTCTCTGGCCTGTCATTTCCGCGTGGAGGTGACTCAGCAGAGCCCTATCTAAGATTGCCTCTGCCCAGTAACAACTGGCGTGGTAAATTCCCAGTGGCCCACAGTCCCAGGTGTCCCAGGTGACACATTCTTATACCCACCCCCTTTTTCACACCCCTTTTGCTTAAACTATATAAGTTGATGCCTGATGCAATAAAGTGAGTTCCTGCCTCGACAAGACTCCTGACTCGGTGTGGTTTTTGAGTCGCTGACACTCACCATCCCGCTCAGCCCCTAAGAGAGGGACCCAGGCTGGTCCTGGCCTCTCCCCCTGTGCCGTACCTGTCGGAGCGTCCGCCAATCCTTAACTCTAGTTCCAGGGGACTCTGCAGCCCTCTTCTGACCTCTGTGGCATTGCACAACATAGGTGTACTCACATACATGCAGGCAATAGTCATACACATAAAATAAAAATAATAAATAAAATACAAAAAATAAATAAAAATAAAATGTTTAAAAAAATGTGTTATGCTGGTTTTGTTGATCTGTGCCAGGACCATGAGACCCTGAGTGAGTAAGGGCAAGAGCAGGAAGGGGAAAACTTAGTGCAACAAGTGGTTAGTGCAACAAGGATCAGGAGCCGGGTGTGGTGGCGCATGCCTTTAATCCCAGCACTCGGGAGGCAGAGGCAGGTGGATCTCTGTGAGTTCAAGGCCAGCCTGGTCTACATAGTGAGTTCCAGGACAGCTGGAGCTACAGGGAGACACTGTCTCAAAAAGACCAAAAAAAAAAAGAAAAAAAGAGGATCAGGAGGAGCAGTTTTTCTTTCCAACTCCAGTCCCAGGGTGCAATGGATATTAGTCCTACTAGGAGGGGAGGGTGAAAGTGTAACTGAGAATTAGAAACCACAAGCTACTGGGCATTGCCTTGGGGAAAAAGGATAAAGCATAAGCACAGAGTGAAGAACTGGATTATGTCTGGGGTATAGGGCATAAAGGCTCCTTGAAGCCACAGTTCTTCAATTTCATCAACCAGGGAGTCCCAGTCAGTGACAGGTCCAGACATCAACCAGAGGTCACCTTTAAGGTCCTTCAGGAAGGAGTAGAAGTGGATACTCAGGAATAGAGGAGAGTTTGGTTAGTTTGATAGATGTGGGGCCAATAGGAGTTACTTTATAGGTAGTTATTGATTTTTTTTTTAGGTGAGACAGATGAACCCAGGCTGGGAAGTTTTCCAGTTTTGCTGCTGTGGGCATTAAAAGGATAAATTTGTGGGGCCCTGTCCATTTAGGGGTTAAGGAGTGCTTTACTAAATTTTTTCCCCTTCCCCTTCTTGGGTGACTCACACTAACATCCTCTGAGGCCCCAGGGCTAACAGACTGACATAAGACATCCTGTTTGAATTTTGCATAATTTATATGACATTTGGGAGGGGTGACTTACAAAGAAATGCCTTCTCATAACCCACCCACCATTCAAGCCCACCCGTAGTCTCCATCAGCTTTCTCTCACTGTGCCTGTCCCCCAGAGGCGGCATGCTTCACTCCGAGTTCCCATATGGCCACAGCTCCACCCCTTTTCCCAGGGTGCCCTAATCACCTACTGTTTCTGGAGGAATGAGTAATTTTCAGTCTACAAGGAGGGACGGTGAGTCTCAGCTATATAGACCAAATCTCCAATTTCTAAAGGATTATTTTCTTAGGCATGGGGGAAGGAAGATATAGTAAAAAGTGGGATCTTTCCCATAGTTGTTTTCTAAAAAAGGAAACAAGTTGAGAAGCCATATGAGGAGGCGAAAGAGAACTAGTGGGTTGGATACCTGGGGGAACAATTGGTGTACCATACATGATTTAGAAAGGGCTGAGATTAGTGGGGTTTGGGAAGAGCTCGTATTTTTAGTAGGGCTAGAGGCGAAAGTCTTTTAGTTTAATATTTGTCCTTAGACATATATCAGGTTTGGGAGAGTTGTTGGAGAAAAGCTGTGTCCTCAGGTTGGACAGGAAAGCACTGTTTTAAGAAGGTTAAAAAGACTTGGTTTTCTGGGTGAAACATAGAGTGTAAATATGTGAGAATTTCTTGGGTTAGAGAGGTTTGGTTAGGTTAAGAAGTATGAAATGCCATGAGGGAATTATGGGAGGGTTTCTTGGGGGTTTTGAGGTTGGGATGTGTTAGCGCTATTTCTTTGGCTCTTTTGTCTGCCATATTATTGGTTATAGAGAGGCATTGTTTGATATTTTGGTGTCCCTGGCAGTGTATTATTTCTGCTGTAGTTGGAAATAAAGCTGTCTCTAATAGTTCTTTAATGTGGGTGGTGTGAGTAATGGGTGTTCCTTTTGGGTTAAGAATCCTCTCTGTCTCCATATTAGAATGTTAGGATGCATGATATTATAAGCATATTTGTAGTCTGTAAAAATGTTAATTGGTTTTTCCTTTGCTAAAGTTAGGGCTCTGGTGAGTGCTGCTAGTTCCACTTGTTGTAAGGTTGTAGGAGAAGGCAGTGGCTTAGCTTCTATTAGGGAATATATGGTAGGGCTTTGAGCCTTTCCCTGGATTATGGCATAGTGGATTTTGGCATAGCCTACTCTGCTGAAAAAGGAAAAACATTTTGTGAACTCCCATCTATAATAAACCAATCTGGGGCTTGAGGTATAGGGTGATCATAAATGTGGGAGAAAGGATTTAGGGTGAGGTTTAAGATCTTGGAGCAGGAGTGGACTGGGCAATATTGGTCTGTGGAGGTGGGAACTCTTGGTAGGAATGTGGCTGGGTTTACGGGAAGGGAAGGTTCAAATTTGAGGTGGGGTCCAGGAGGAAAGCATGGAGGCTCTGTATTCTTGAGGGGGGCAAAGAGCTAAATGCTCTGTGACTTAGAAGATCTTTGAGTGAGTGTGAAGAGAGAACATGTAGTGGGCTGTGAAATGAGATTTTATTAGCTTCAGGAAAACTGCAGCTGTTTAGGCCTGTAAATGGGGGCCAGCCCTTAAGGAGAGACCAATTGCTTTGATAAGTACGCCACGGGCAATAGTATCCCCCACCTTCTGAAAGAACTGCCAGGGCCTGTCCCTGGTTTGGGCAGAGGAAGAGAAAGAAGGGTCTGTGTGGGCCTGGTAGATTTAGAGTTTTGGCTTTTGAAAGAGTAAGTTTTAGTTGATTTATGGAACCTTGGTGGGAAGATGGGAAGAGAAGGGGTTCATCTAGACTTCCCTTTTTGGCCTCACTAAGGGGCATGCTAAAGGGGGAGAGAGAAGTTAGGAATCCAAATGTGGAAGAAATTAAAGAGTCCTAACAGTGCCAAAAGTTCTCTTTTCTTCTGGGGCAAGAGGTAATTTAATAGGTCTTGAATTCTATTTGTGGGGCTTGAGTACCCTCTAGGGAATATAGACAGGCCTAGATAGGATACCATTTGAGTACAGACTTGAGCCTTTTCCTTGGATACTCGATATCCCCATGATCCCAGTGAGTTGAGAAGGGCAAGATAGACCAATGGAGATCATTCTGGTGTGTGGGGCTACAGAGAAGGAGATTGTCTACATATTGAAGAAGTAAACTAGGGGAGAGGTCTAGGGAGGTCAGGTCCCTTTGTAAGGCCTGGCCAAAGTAATGGGAACTGTCTTGGAAACCTTATGGTAGGACCATCCCTGTTAGTTGAGCATTTAAAGTGTTGGGTCCCTCCTAAGTGAAAGCAAAGAGGAGGACAGATAAGGAGTGTAATGGTATGGTTTAAAAAAGTGCCTTTTAAATTAAATACTGAAAAATTGGAGGTGTGGGTGGAATAGAAGACAGAAGAGTATATGGGTTAGGGACTACTGGAAAGGTGGGAACTATGGCTTCCTTTATTTTTCAGAGGTCTTGAACTAAACAGAAAGATCCATTAGGTATTTTTGACCCCCCAGGATTGGAGTATTATCAGGTGAGTAGGTGGGAATCAATAGTCATTCTTGGAGAGGATGATCTATGAGGGGCTTAAGGCCCCTCTGTGTGGCTGGTGTTAAAGGGTATTGTTCTTGTACAACATAGGACGAGGGGGTTTTTAGGGAGACAAGAACTTGGGGATGGTGACGGCTGATGGAAGGATTTATAATATCCCATACCTGGGGGTGGACATCTGGTAATTAGGGGTTGGTGGTAGTGGATACTTAAAGTTTTGGAAAAAGGTGAACAATTATCTGAGTCCAGAGTTAGGAGAAACATAGAAGTTGTCTCCAAGGGAGGGATACAAATGGAGATTTTTAATTTTGAAAAAAGATTTCTTCCTAGTAAGGGGAGTGGGCATTGGGGTAAAACTATGAAGGAGTGAGTTAGAAGAAGGTTGCTGAACTGGTTGGGAAGGGTCAGAGTACTCTTGGGTCATGTGGGGACCCCTGGCATATGGGATGGAATTGTAAAGGAAGATGGAATTGCATCTCCCTCCCGTTTTGTTAACAAAGAGGAAGATGCTCCACTTTCCAATACAAGTTATTTACTTACTGGACACCATCACAGTCACCCTGTTCAGACAAGCCAAAATATTCAGCTTGGAGTGTAGAACCTGGGCCTCCTCATTCCATTAGCACCATTGTCAGACAGGGGCATGATGGGGTGCTGGGAGAGGGAGGTAGAGGGCCCCTGTGTGTATTCCCATTTCCAATGTCCCCTTTATCCACAGGTAGGGCATGTGCTGTTAGGAGGGCAAGAGTTAGGACAGTTCTTTGCCCAATGCCCTGATTGGTGACATCTGAAACAGAGTCAGGAAGAAGGCCAGCTTCTGGTTATCAGGATAGGGGAGGGAAGTGGTTGCTGGTTGTGATAGGTAGAAGCTAGGAATTGGAAGTGGGCATGGCACTCTCTGCTCTCTTTCCAATTTTCTTTTTTTTTTCTCCTCGTCTCTTAAGTTATAAAGTTTAAAGGCAGCTTCGAGGAGTTCTTCCTGGGATGTTATGATGCCCTTTCCCAATCTTTGGAGCTTATGTTTAATATCTGGCACTGATTGTTCCATGAAATGTACATGAAGGAGTAGAGAGCCCTCTAGAGTGTCTGGGTTTTACATTTGTACATTTATTAATAGCTTCTAGGAGTCTATTTAGGAAGAGAGCCTGATTTTCTGATGGCACTTTGAGAACTTTTATTTTTAGTAAGTTAACTCTAGAATGGGAATTTTGTTGCATGCCCTCTGCCAAACAGTTAATCAGTAATTGGAGGTTTTTGGAGCCCTCTCCATCAGCTTGGTAATTCAGTTGGGTTCAGTTAAAGGTATGGCCATTTCTTCTCCTGGAGAGTTTTCATCTTGTTGATGTAATTTATCTGCATGTTCTCTGGTAGCCTTCCAAATGTAGACTTTTCATTGGCCACTAGGGCAGATGCAAGGGTTTAGTTAACTGTCCTCCCATGTGAGGGAGAATATTTGGCATATTCTGGTAAAATGTTTCTTGAATTGTAAAGGATTTTCTGAAAAAGATCCTAGTTTTTCCTCTATATGGTCCATTTCAGCTATTGAAAAAGGGACATGAACTCAGGTGGGATGTTCACCTCCCCCTGCCCCCTCCCTTAAGGGGAACATGTGAGTGGTTTTTGATTGGGTAAGTGGGGGTGAGGGCATGGAAAATTTGGGGACCAGAGGCTGGGTTTACTGTTCCCTAAGGAGGAAGTGGAGAACAGAGGAGGAAGTACTTGAACTTTGAGCTAATGGAGACTTAGTGAGCATGGCCAAAGGGAGGGGAACCAGTAGGGAAGTCTGGAGGGACTCAGATCAGAGAGGGGACTCCTCCGTGGAAGATGGGATGGAGGTGGTGGGGGGTTGGGAGTTTGGGGGAGAAGTTGACAGGGATAATGACTCTGTAGGTGTGGAACCGGAGGTAAGGGCTTTGGGGTATGGAGGTATGAGGGGAGCAGGAGAAAAGGGAGGGGGGGTGAAGTTGGCTCAACTGAAGGAGGGAAAGGAGGGGGATTAGGAGTCGGGGCTCGGGGTTGATCAGACCTCTGTGGAGGATTGTAGAATAGGTGGTTCATCAGCAGGGTCTAATTCAGAGGTTAGAGGGTAGCTAAATATTCTGGGTTTAGGTTTTAGGCTTTGACAACATAAAAGGATTTGATAGGCAATACATGAATTACAGAGGGACGGGCCCATAAAGTGAGGAAACCATGAAAATAGGGTATCTCATGGCATTTTCCATTAAGTCTCAGGAGTGTTTCTAGTTCTATTATAATATTAATATCCAATGTGCTGAATTCAGGTCAGTGATGGCTACTGTGAGTTTAATGAGGCCAGATGATTTGGACTGACAGTCGAGTAAGTTCAGCTGGTTCGGGTTTCACTAATTGGAGCTCCTTTAAGGTTGTCTTGAGACAAGCTAAATGCGTCTTTTTGAACAGACAATTTGGAGCCCGTGGTGGTTCAGGTCTCAGTAATTAGAGCGCCTTTAAGGTTGTTTTGAGACAAGCTAAATGCGCATCTTTTGGAACAATTTGGAGCCCATGGTGGACAGGTGTCACTCAAGTTCTTTTAGGGTCCCTTGCTCCTGGTGTAGGTAGAGAAACCATATAGCACATCTTTATCTGAATTTTCCATGCTTTATATCTTTATATCTTTGGAGGTGGGGAGAAACTTACAAAGAAATGAACACCGGACACCTAGCACCCAGCTCTGTGTGGCTCTGCCCACCATTCCAGACTGCTTCTGTGCCTTCCCACAGACTCTGTTAGCTTTTGCCCACGCATTATGGGCCCGCGGTCTCACCCCAGGTCAGTAAATGCCCCCTATCACATTCACGTAGGCAAGACACTGGGAGCAGTCTTTCCATGGTCACTCCTGCTCCATGATGGCTTCCAAAAGCCCCTCCCTCCATGGCTAACTCACCACAGTCAGTTCTCTGCTGCAGGCCCTGCCCCTCAAAGGAACCAGGCCCCTTGGGACACACTCCATCCCTTTCCTCCCCTCTCACAATCTTTCAGCCAATCTTCTGCTTAGGTCCCTGAGCCTTGGAGGGTATGACAGATATAGGGTGATCTCTTGTATCATGGCAAGATAGTGACTTCTGAGGCCTCCCCATTATCCATCTTTAAGCCATGGCCATTGATCTATCTCAATGGTGTTTCTTCTACTATAAAGATAAATAGAAGGAAGTAGACACATCTAAACAAACACCAATGTAAATACAAATGCCTAGAGGATATCCCAGTAGGTATACTATATTCATTAAATAGTATACTTGTAATGGCTTCCCCACTAGGACCTGTAGCCTTTCTTGACACAGGAGGTTGACCTGGTCTACGGCACCAGATGTGTGTGTCCCACCCCTAGGAGCAGACCTTATCCAATTAGAAGTTTGTCAGTTATACGTATGTTGGTCGAGCCATTATTTCACTTGCAGGCATTGCTTGGCTTGTCCATAGTGTGCAGCACACAGGTTCCATTGTTGAGTAGAATCAGGAGATCTTTTTCTTCCTCACCATCTGCATAGCTCCTTCTAGCACTATGAACGTTATCCATCTAGTGGCATGGAGTTTTTTGGCTTAGTCTCAGCTCCATCTCTTCTCCTCCTGTGCTCACATCATGCAACATATCCTTACTGACCTTTCTAGTGTACAACCGACATTAGTGGCAACAGCCTTGGTGAATTTAAGGACCTCTAGGATCTCCCTGACCAACAGCTCATAGCTGGGCAACCCACCCCTGGTACTGTAGATTTTCTTAATACTTGTATAGTTTGGGAGCCTCTGTTTTTGTCGTATCCAACCATAAAACTCCCAAGAATCTTACAGCTATAGCCTGCCTTTGCTTCTTCAGTTATCTTTCAAATGGGTTTCACATCTGTAAAACACTTAAAGGAAGGTCAAAATCATATATTAAATCAATCATAGACAAGGTCTAACACAGCATGGAAAGGTTTTATCCATTTGTATTAACTGTTTTCTCCATAGATCCTTGTTAGGTAACATAGCATGGGTATGAGGCATTAATTTGGTTAGTTCTTTACTATCTTTAATTATCCCATTTGAAGTCATTTTGCACTTGGGGGACTTTACATGGAGTCTCTTTGTATTCTTTTATTCTTGATACACTTACAGGTGTTGGCTCCAGTTGCCTGACCCTGCACTGGGCTAAGGAGGCAGGGGTTTTCTCCCATCCCCGCTGCACCTATTGGTTCCCTGAGTCAGGCAGGCCTTGGGTCTGCCTCCTGACTCTAGCAATATCTGTCATATCTCCATTGGCCACACCTGGTTGCTAGGGGAGGTCTTAGTGGGAAAAACTGCCTCCTAGTATAGCCTTTATGAGAAAAGAAATGCACATTATTTAATTTTGGGGGATTCTTAACTACCCCGGGACAGTTTTTATTCTTTGATTGCCTTTTGTAAACTCTTGTTCTGGTTTTAAAGCCTTCCAGAAACTCTTTAGTACCGAATTTGGTTTTCTATCAATTTTTTCTCTGGGAATGTGGGCTTGACATAAGTCTTGCCACATTTATCTTTGAGTAACCCAAAAGGACTATTTTTTCTGTCTGGTCTCTTTTATATCTCTTGTAAAGTGGCCTGTTATTCTACAGACACCTTTTTCATGCTGGTTAATCATTTATATCTGCTAAAGCCTCTCTCACTTCACAAAGATCCTGTCCCATTAAAGGGCTTAGCAAAACCATTAAACCTCTATACCATTCTCAAGGTCCCAGTTGAATTAAGCTTTCCTTTATATCTCTGGTGAACACAGTCTTATCTGGCCAAGCGAACTGGGTATCATATCTTGCTTTTCTCATACCTAGTTCTCTCAGTAATGCCAGCCCCTCCTTTACAGTCCTCCAACCTTTGTTAATTATCAGAGTTTCACTTGGTGATGACGATGTATCTCTAATACCTTCCATCAGCCATCCCATTAAAGACTGCTCTCCCCTGCATTGGCCTAGGTTGAACAGCCTATACTGCAAGGATGGATGGGTGGTTATATTACTCAGCTGCAAAACTTCTAAAGGACTTAGAATGTCATCATTTGCTCCCATGTCTCACACATCACAAGCTATGTGGCTAGGGGCTCTTTGATTTCTTGCTTGTAAGTTTTAACAGTTCCAGTGTGGAGTATTTCCTAGTTATAGCACTATTAGCTCTTATTTTTCTTTTTGTATCAATGGTTGAATCTGGGGGGGGAGCTTTAGCTACTTTTATTTTTAGGTCATCTCCTTTTTTATTATTATATGTCTTTTCCTCTGAGACCTTGGACCTTACAGAAGTTAAAATGTCCCATTTTTTTTTCTCTCTCAAGCTCTGCAACTGGGTCTGCCCATACCTCCCTAGCCTTCTCAGCTTTCCCTGCCTTGGGCACATATTTTATTATGCAAAGTGGCCCCGCTCCCTCTCTGGGTTCTCCACTTGTGTCCATGGTCCGTAAGTTTTTCTAGTTTTTCTATAATCTTTAACAAATCTTCATATATCCACAATTGGGCTGTTTCCCCACATTTACAACACAGTTCTGCCCATGCTTCTGCATGGCATCTTTAGTTACATATTTTATAATCCATTGTAAAATCCACATCAGCACTGCCATTAGTTCCCTAGCTTTTTTCCATACTCCCATGGTTTGTCATTCCTAGCACCATCATCCTGCCAACTATGCCAATTTATTGCCTAAGTTCTCTTAGGGTCCCTTGCTCCTGGTGCGGGTAGACAAACCATATAGCACATCCTTATATGATTTTTTCATAGTTTGTATCTTGGGGGGGGGAGTAACTTACAAAGAAATGAACACCTGACACCCGGCATCCACCTCTCTGCAGCTTGGCTCGCCATTTCAGATCACTTCCCCACCTGCCCACAGTCTCCATTAGCTTTCGCCCATGCATCTTGGGCCTGTGGTCTCGCCCCAGGTCAGTAAATGCCCACTTTCATGTCCACGTGGGTGAGACACTGGGGCCATCTTTCCAAGCTGCGGCTCCTGTTCCAAGATGTCCCCTAAAATCCCCTCCCTCCACAGCTAACTTTCCACAGTCAACTCTCCACAGCATTTCCTATCCCTCAGAGGAACCAGGCTGCTTGGGACACAACAGGCTTCCAGGGTCTCATTGGTTCGCCCAGTAGGCTACTGAAGCCTCACCAGGTCCCCTGTAGGTAGACTTCCAGAGCCAAAAATTTAAGAACTCCTTGTGGGTAAGGAGACAAGGCAGGAATGGAGGTTAGATCCAGCCCCTCAGAGGTGGCCCTCTGGGTTCAGATCCACTGGAATGGCCTGGTTTTTAGGAGTGGGCATCCCCTATCCTTGTAAACACCAGGGGGGAGGTCAGAAGCTGAGTGCCCCATGAAAAACTCCTGGAGCTTTCAGGCTACCTCAGTCTTAAGACCCTGGAAGGAAGTGGCTCCTGAAGCCCAAACGGAATGGACTCCTGGAGCCCCAGAGACCTATGTCAGTGGCACCCCACAGTCAGGTCCCAGATTACCTTGTCACTGAATGTGATGGATGTGAAGGCAAAACAAATGGAGGGTGGCTTCCCTACCCAGAGGTCTGGCTAAATCTGGAAAAGACAGAACAAAGAGTATCAGGAGGTGTAAAGGACGACTTTAAAGGGGGAGCCAAGGAGAGGCTCCAAGTGAGAAGCTGCCCTGCCTCCTTCTCAAGGTCCAACCTGGGCTTACACAGAACACCCCTATGACCTCAAGATAAGAGGCCTTCTCCTCCTATGTAGGCTCAGGCCCTAAGACCTCAAGGGTTGCTGGTCTCGATGGGGGGCTGTTAGGTTAATTTTAGTAGGCTGAGCAGGGTCTGTGTTCCCAGTGGGCTGGATCCTAAGATTAGGAAAAGACAATGCAATTGAGTGTGTCAGATGGGCAGGCCTACCTGTCAGGTGACTTAGGCAAACTCAGCCAGGGTGCCAGACCCTCAACAGCTCAACGGTCACCAAGGTCAGAGCTTCCCAGCAGCTTTGGAGAAAGTCTGGTGAGGCCTGGGGCCACCAGGATGGTCCCCTGAAACCCTTCCCCATATGGGCCACCGAATGTCAAATTATTGGAAAATAAAAAAGGAGATTAAAGTTAAGAAATAAGAATCAGAGCCAGACCTGCAACAGGCAAGAAATATACTGTCTTTTATTGAAAGAAGACACAGTGATAGGTAGAGGCTTCTGCCAGATTCAGCATCTATGATGTAACAAATAAACTTGGGGTTTTTTAAAAGAAAGTTGCTAAACACAGCTGCACTTTGCAAGGAGTTGACTTAGTGCCCAGGTCTGGTGTCCTTGGAGTGATTGAGTGTCTTCTTCCTAAGACTGTTTCCTCAGACTTGGCATGCGTGTTATCCCTAAAGGAGACAGATAGGTTCCACAGTCTCCCTCAGTCCCAGGAGTGACCAATTGATAAGGCTTGAGCAAGGCCAGACTGCTAATTTAGGGCCAATTAGCCACTCTAAGGAATTTCTGTCTTTATGGCTTCCTCTAATGAAGCTTATAGCTTTCCTGATGTTTACACTATCAGGAAGGGGGTATAAAGATGATTTTTTTTTTGTCTTTCTGAGACAGGGTCTCTTTGTAGCCCCAGCTGTCCTGGAACTCACGATGTAGACCAGGCTAGCCTTGAACTCACAAAGATCCGCCTGCCTCTGCCTCCCAAGTGCTGGGATTAAAGGCGTGCGCCACCATGCCTGGCCATAAAGATGATTTTTATGTATGAAATAAAAAAAATTCAATAAAAAATTTTAAAAGGGGGGGGCTTGCCACTAGGGAGGGGGATTAAGACTCCCATGAGTCTAAGGTTTGGATGGAGACAGAGATGTGCACTACCTTTACCACTAACTGGAGGGTGGCCTTCAAAATGAGGATCCTGCCCCTAAGACAGCCATCTTAGTAGGCGCTCAAGAGTCTCTAGTTATGAATTTAATATAGTCATTAGAGGTAGGAGCCCCACCTAGGCACCAGAGGAGGCAAAGTTGGTGCAAGATCATTCCTGCAGAAAGGACTATCTCAGGTCCCCACAGTTATGGTCATAAACAGGCTCTTGGTGTCTACCATACACAGCCACTATGCTGCTCATCTCTATGGAGGAGGAGTCATGACATGACTCCGAGGCCTGTACTATTAGGCATTGTATGTTGTTCAGGAAATCCTCACACCATGTGAAAGACACTGAACAGGGGCCCTCCTGGATACAGATCATCCTGTTAAGAATTTCAGAAAAGCCATAGTAATTTCCTCCCCAGTTCCAGGAATTGTGTTCTCAGGGGTTTTCAAAGCAGAGTGACTTCTCACTTGGGATTAGAACCATGGCTGTTGGGGTATATGATCAGAGTTGAGAGAATAGGAAGACATGTTACAAGCAAGAGGGGGTCCTGAAAAGGATGACAGTGAATTATTCCCAGTATTGGAACAATGGTCAGAGAAAAGAGAGGCCAATAGAATTTTTTTTCTCCAACCTCAGTTGTTAGGGTCATGGAAAGTAGGCCCACTAGGAGAAGGCAACAATATAATTGACAGATAAGACCCAGGGATTACAGAAAGGCACAAAGAGAAAAACTGGATCAGGTCTGGGGTATAGTGTATGAAGGTTCCCTGGAGTCATAGTTCTTTAATGGTATCTGTGAGGGTATCCCAGTTGGTGACCAGTCCCAACATCAACCAGAGGTCATTCTGAATGTCCTTCAGGAAGGAGTGGAAGAGAGTGAGTATTGGTGTCATTTCCATCTGATTGTTTGGGGATGGAAGGAAGTTTGGTTAGTTTAATAGACATAGGGCTGGTAGGGGTTGCTCTATATGAGGAGACCAATTTTTTTAAGATCGGAAGGTGAGTCCAGGGAGGGAAATTCTTTAGTTAACCTGCAGTAGGGGTTAAAAGAATGGCTTTATAGGGTTCTGTCCATTTAGGAGTCAGGGAAGGACATGGGGTTTCTGATAGAACTACCTGATTACCTATTTGTAAGGAAGTGTGTTCCTCTGTATCAGGAAAAGAAACCAGGAGAATAGGTGTATTCTTTCCCATAGCTGTTGCCTGAGGAAAGAAAGGAGTAGAGATGCTAGTTGGAGAGGCAAAGGGGAGTTTGGGGATTGGCAACCTGGGGGAAGAAGAGGTCTACCATACATAATTTCAAAAGGACTAAGGTGGGTGGGTTTTTCTGGAAGAGAGCAAATTTTTCAGAGCGCTTAAGAAACCTTATCCAGTCTACCTTTAAGTATAGAGAAAGTTTGATTAAAGTTTCTTTGAAGGTGCAGTTATTTCTTTCCACCTTTCCCAAGGATTGGGGATGATAAGAGATGTGAAATTTCTAAGGAATGTTAAAGAAGGAAACAAGATGTTGATGGGTGAGGTGAATTCCAGACCATTGTCAGATTGAATGGAAGTAGGGAGTCCAAGTGAGGAGTCCAAATTTCAGAGATGAACTACTGTGGAGGCTTTCTTGTTGGCGGTTGGGGAGGCTTCTACCCAATGTGAGTAAGTATCCACCATAATGAGACATTTGTGTCTCTTTACAGGAGGCATGTGAGTGAAGTCAACTTGCCAGTCAGTCGCAGGGAAGAGTCCCCTCATCTGTTGAATGGGAAAGGGTGGAGATCTGAGTTATACTGAGGGTTAGTTCTTTGGTATATGTCACAGTTTAAGGAGGGTTGTTGAAAGAAAGTTTTATGTTCAGGTTGGACTAGAAAGTACTGTTTCAGAAAGGTGAGGAGGGTTTGATTTGCTAGGTGAGAGGTAGCGTAGCTAGGTTAGGATTTCTGGGGTTAGAGGAGGGTTTGGAGGTTTGGGACTGATGGTGTGAAATGCCATGGATGGGTGTGTGGGATTCGCCTGGTTTTATATTTTGAAGATCAGGGTTTGTGAGAGCTGCCTCCTTGGCCAGTCTGTTGACTATATTACTGGCCAGGGAGGTATACTGTTTGTTCTTCTGGCAGTGTATGATGGCCGCTGTTAGATTTAGGAGGGCAAAAAGGAAGGAGTTTAGAGTTTAGAAATAAGAGCCAGAGCCAGATCTGCAACAGGCAAGGAATGTGTCTTCTATTCAGATGACACAGCAGAGGACAGAAGCCTTGTTGCATGAAGACAGAATCTGCAGCAAAGGGAGGGGTGGTTACTACTTTTATAGAATTCTGCTGCACACAGCTGCAAGAGTTCACTCCATGCCTGGGTCTGTTCTTGAGGCTCTCTCTGCCAAGATTGTTTTCTCAGGCAGGTGAGCAATAAGAGACAGGTTGGCTCCATAAACAGTCTCCGAGTCGAGGGAGTGACCAGTTGATAAGGCTGTCAATTTAGGGTCAGTTGGACACTTTAAGGGATTTTTGGTTTTCCCTAATTAGGCTTATGGCTCTTCTGCAATTCTATCCTTCTAGAAGACCCTGGGGGCATAAGGAAAAGAGAAGGAGGTAAGAGGTGGGATGGGAGGAGGGTGCCATATTTCTCTTTCAGCTGCTTTCAGCTGAGATCAGTCTATGATAGGGGGAAAGGGGGATTCTTTAGGGGTGTCGATCATTGTTTTAAAATTTCAGGGCTGAAGGATTTTTTTCTTGTATTTCTGTGTCTCTGAGGCTTGTAGAGGCTGGTACTCCTCAGTCAATAACTGAGTCAGGGTAGAGGAGGTAAGGGCCTGTATTCTTTGCTGTAACAGATTGGAAAAAAGTTTTAATATGCAAGGCCAAAACGTAAGAGCCAGGATGATCATAAAGATTTGTCCTGTGAGGTGCCTTAGCCATGAGACCTAGGAATTTAAAAAAACCTTTCCATCTATATGATTGAGCCCTGACTTGGGCTTCTAGGTTTTCCTGTAGCTGTCTGTTTTTTGTTTGTTTGTTTGTTTGTTTGTTTGTTTTTTACTATTACTTTCAACAGATTTGTACAGAAGTAATATTCTTTTCCTAGCACGGCACAGATCCCACCTTTCTCTGCAGTAATGAGGTCTAATCCCCATCTGTTTTATAATACAATGGTAGCCAGGGAGTTTCAAGTGAGTCTACACTATCCTGTACCTTTGCCAGATCATCGGCAACATCAGTGGAGGTCAAAAAAAGGGATGACACTGTACAATTCCTAGCATAATAATAATGGTCAAAAAAGCAGTTTTTCTTTTGAACTCCAGTCCTCAGGGGTGGTAGATATAAGAAGTGCAACAAAGTAACTGAGAAATGGGAACCAAAGACAGTTGGGCATTGTACTGGGGAAAAAGGGGAAACTACAAGCACAGTGTGAAAAACTGAATTATGTCCAGGGTATAGGGCATAAAGCTTCCTTGAAGCCATAGTTTTTTAATTGTGTCAATAAGGGAATCCCAATCAGCAACCAGCCCAGGAATCATTCAGACGTTACTTTGAAGATTCTTCAGCAGACTGAACAGAGGATTAGTCAGTGAAGGTGACACAGCTTTTCCTCAGACCAGCAAGCTGTGCAAAAGTGGGAGGGATTAGGTGAATTTTATCTTACTGGAAACAAGGTGCACACATAGCTGTAAAGTCTGGGCTGGGCTGCCCTTAGGCCTCCCTCTTGGGGTTGTAGAACAAATAAAACTGTTTTCAGTTCAGATGGCTAGCTGAATGGCTAGCTGATAACCACGGTGCAAGGATGGCAGAGAGACATCCTGGCAAGAGAAATAGTTTTCCTGGCTCACTGCAGCTGTGGCATTTCACCAGACTTGAGATAGGGACTATTAACAGTGGGGTTGGAGTGAGACATTTGATTGAGGGAACTTTTGGTTTCTGAGAAGTTTTCAGGTGTCATGGAGTGGGAACATAGCCTTAATCTGGTCTCGGACAGAGGCTTGGGCAGCCATATAGGCTGCTCAGTCAAGAGATTCTGTAAAAATTTTTGGAGACAATAATTAATACAAGGAGAGGATGGGAAGATGAGCTGGTCAGTCTAGTCCTTGTTTTAAGTGTCCAGGTTCATTGAGGCTCTGGTTATGCCCTCAGTGTGGAAAAAAACCAGAACCCCTTACTGACCTCTTATTGGCCTCCCCAGCCTCTAGCTATAGTGGAACTAGGGACATTTTTGGATTAGACAGTATTGATATTTTCAGCCTTAGATAGGGACAACTTTACTCCCAGAGCCAAGGAAATTTTAAGCTCTTAGCTGAAAAGAAACTGGTCATTTGGGGAGGGTTTTTACCCTAAAATGCCTAGCCAAATTTTACCTTTTATTTTTATTACTTCTCCCGCTGAAGCGGTAACCCTAATTGCCAATAGGGAATTAGGGCATCAGGTCATTCTTGCTTCTTACATGATGAATGGGGCAAAGAGTGTGGCAACTGGGATACCCTTTCAGCGGGTCTATCTAAAGGACCCCAAAAGTATATAACTATTTGTCATAGAAAGGAAAGAGAGTCCTTGACTGGTGTCTGGGAGGAGACAGGAATAAGCAAAGGCAGTAGTAGTTAGCATTACAGGTTCTACACAGGGAACAAGAAGCAGTCAGAATGGGGGAAATTTTAAATGGCCAAATTAAAGTCCACTAGAGTTTCTTGATGAAGACTTCCAAGAGCATTTATCCATTGGGCAATTTTTTCTTTTTTTGACTGCCATGGCTGGACTGAAGATGTGTTTTTCAGGCACTTTGATAGCTGTTAGCCCTCAGGGGTCACTCAGGCTTCGGGAAAGCCCCTGGCTCCTTTGGCTTTCATTTTACTAGGTCCATCTATGTGAGTATAAGTCAGAAGGTCCTGCATGACTGTGGCTATGCTTGGAAGCGTGTAGGAAACTTTTTTCTGTGCTGTTCCTCCTCTTTGTAGACTAGACACTGGCTTGAGTCCCTCTAGTGGGGTCTCCATGACCTCCCTGAATGAGAGGACAGGTGACTCACCCTAGTTACAGGACATTTCTAGAGCTGCACCATAGTCCCCTGGGACTTAGTTGACCTTGTTAGGCAAGGAACAAAAATTGTCCCTTTAAGTCCCTTTGACCAGATTAGTATAGACCTCTAAGTACTGTTATTAAACATCTAAGAAGGTTAGTTGCACCAGTCTGGTACTTTTAGCACTATGTTGAAACGGAGTGGAGATAGTGGACATCCTTGTCTGGTTCCTGATTTTAATGGGACTGCTTCCAGTTTTCTCTATTTAGAATGATGTTGGCTGTGGATTTGTTGTATATAACTTTAATTATGTTGAGGTATGTTTGCTCCAGTCCAATTCCGTCTAGAACTTTGAACACAAATGTATGCTGAATTTTGTCAAAAGCTTTTTCTGCATCTATTGAGATGACAATGTGGTTTTGTCTTTGAGTCCATTTATATAATTAATGATGTTTATTGACTTGCGTATATTGAACCATCCCTGCATCTCTGAAATAAAGCCTACTTGATCATGGTGAATGATCTTTTTGATGTACATCTGTATGCAGTTTGCAAATATTTTGTTGAGAATTTTTGCATCTATGTTCATTAAGGATATGGGTCTATAGTTTTCTTTTTTGGTTGCGCCTTTACCCAGTTTGGGTATTAGAGCAATGCTGGCTTCATAGAAGGAATTTGGGAGTTCTCCCTCTGTTTCTATCATTTTGAATAATTTAAGTAGTACTGGTTGGAGGTCTTCTTTAAATGTCTGGTAGAATTCTGATGTAAATCCATCTAGGGCTGGGATTTTTTTAGGAGGGAGGCTTTGTATTACTGTTTCGATTTCCTTATATGTTACAGGTCCGTTTAAACTGTTGATCTCTTCTTGGTTTAACTTTGGTGGTTCCCATGATTTTAGATATCCATCCAATTCCTTTAGGTTTTCAAATTAGTGTATAGGTTTTGAAAATATTCCCTTATAATGTTCTGGATCTTTTGGGTGTCTGTTGTCTGTTGTGATGTTTCCCCTTTCATCTCTGATTTTCTTTATTTGGAGTTGTTCTTTCTTTTGTTTAACTGGGCTAATGGTCTATCTTGTTTATCTTTTCAAAGAACCAGAGTTTGCAGATTGCTGGTCCATGAACAGGACTCCACCCACCCAGGGCTTAGGGACCTTCATAAAATAGGGGGAAGAAAAATTGTAAGAGCCTGGGAGGGGGTGCACGACCATATGGAAACAGAGTCCCACAAGCTCCTGGGAACCTGCTCATATGATTCTATGGCAATGGTGCCAGGATACACAAGTCCCATGCAAACTCAGGCAGACAAAAATCCAGCATAGAACTGGGAAAATAATCTGCAGAGCCCAATCTTATCTGAAGAAATATTGGCAACTTATTCCTGCTAGGTTTGATTGGAAAGAAATGACCCTCTTTATCTTTTCTGATTAGATTTACTTCAAAGTCTATTTTGTCAGATATTAGAATTGCAACCCCTGCTTGTTTCTTAGTGCCATTTGCTTGGAATATTCTTTTCCATCCTTTTACCTTAAGGTGGTACCTGTGCTTGAAGGTGAGATGGGTTTCTTGCAGACAGCAAAGAGATAGACTTTGTTTCTTATCCATTCACTTAGCCTGCGTCTTTGGACTGGGGAGTTCAGTCCATTGATATTTAAGGTTATTATTGAAAGATGTGTATTGCGTTCTGTCATTTTGATTGTTGTTTGTGTTCTTTGTCTAACTTTGTGTTTCCTCAATTATACCTTTATTTATTTTCTTTTGTTGCTCCTGTGGTATAGTTGTTTCTCTCTCTGCTCTTTGTATTGCTTCAGGTATTCTTTGAAGGTCTGGTTTCTTGGACATGTATTCTTTCAGGCTATTCACGTCATGGAAGATTTTCTTTCCCCCTCAACTATAATAGACATTTTTGTTGGGTAAAGTATTCTGGGATGCCATCTATTGTCATTTAGAACTGGAAATACCTTGGTTCAGGCTCTTCTGGCTTTCATAGTTTTCATTGATAATTCAGCTGTAATTCTGATGGGCTTTCCTTTATATGTGACTTGTTTTTCTTGTAATGTTCATGATTGGAATATCTTCTTTGTCTATTGTTCCTTTGATCAGAATGTAGTGGCCCTCTTTTTAAAAATTTTTTTCCTTAACTTTTTTTTTAACTTTCACAAAAACTTTATTGAGAATTTCATACATGCATATAAGGTGTTTTGATCAAATCCATGCCCACTCCCTCCCTTCCAATACCTCCCATATCTCTCCATCACTTTTTTCTTTTTTTTGAAGTGGTCATCTTTATCTCTTCTGATTAGTTTTAATTTAAAGTCTATTTTATCAGATATTGGATTACAACGCCTGCTATTTTGTTAGTTCCATTCATTCTTCTCCTTCTTTTATTCCTATGATATGAAGATTTGGTCTTTTCATGGTGCCCCACATCTCTTGCATATTCCATTCCTGTGTGTTTTTTTTTTTCATAGTCTTTGCTTGAGTGGTCCAATTCTTCAGCTTTATTCTCCAGTGTTGATATTCTGTTTTCCATTTCATTCATTCCAGTGGTGAGGCTTTCCCCTGTTGTTTCAAGTTGGCTTATTGAGTTTTACACTTTTTGAATTAATACAATTATACAATATTGACTCAGTATAAACCCTATAAGACATAAAATTGAATAAGGCTTTAACCTTTAAAAAAGATCTCCATTTCATTTTAAAATATACTGTTTCTTACAGAAGAATTCGTTTTTA
>NW_008333794.1:2584895-2587012 GCF_000622305.1 Nannospalax galili
CATAGTCTGTGTCTTTTGACTGGGGAGTTCAGTCCGTTAATATTTAAAGTTATTAATGAAAGACATGTATTGAATCCTTTCATTTTTTTCTGATCACATTCTTGGTATAGCTGTGCATTTCCACAGTTCTAACTTCATTGAGCTTCATTCCATAATCCCTTGTGTATAGTCATTCCCTTCTTCAGCTCTTTGTATTGCTTCAAGATCTCTCTGAAAGGCTGGCTTTGGGGACATGAATTCTTTCAGCCCGTTTATGTAATGGAAGATTTTTCTTTCCTTTTCCACTGTAATAGACATTTTGGCTGGGTAAAGTAATCTGGGTTGGCATCTGTGGTAGGCTAGATGTGGTGGCACACTCCTTTAATCCCAGCACTGGGGAGGCAGAGGCAGGAAGATCTCTGTGATTTCAAGGCCAAAAAAAAAAGATCTCCATTTAATTTTAAAATATACAGTTTCATATAGAAAAACTCATTTTTAATGGTACTAATACCTAGATGTTTGCACATGCATCTCTAATCTCTATGTATCTGATTATTACTAGTCACAGTTGGTTACACTTAGATTCTTGGCACCTGACTTTATGGATATAAAGTCATCAGGTAGATTTCAATAGTGATGTTTTTTACCTTTACTAATTAACATGAACAAATTTTTATGCTTCTTCCTCAAATATAACTCATTTTTAAAATTTGTTCATTTTTTGTTGTGTATTTCGTACAGAACATCCCAAACAATCTTATTCATCTATATACCCACTCCCAAATGGCACCGTCCCATAATCTCCCCCCCAACCCCCCACTGGAGCCCATATACTCTGTCATCCTTGTTACTGTCCACTGTGTTGTCCACGCCTCAAGGCATTCCCCAGTGCTTGTCCATCTGCTGAATCTAGTCAGCCTATCTACAGTTCCTTGTTTTAGGAAGATCAGCTCGTCCTCATCTACCAGCAACCAGTTGCCAATATTCCTTTAAAGAAGACTGGGGTCTGCTGTTCATTTTCCCAGTTCAATGATGGGTTACTGTCCAGGAGTCTCTTGGGCCACCCTGGCCAACAACTCAAAGGAAGGTATCTCCTATCTGGTATTGTTTCTTCTTATGTAGCCTTTAGCTATACACATGAACTCTTAAAAATTATATTGACCATCTGTAAACCTAAAAATGTACAGCCAATTTTGAAAGAGATGTACCCTAGCTCAGAAAAATGTTATTGAATAGGTTAATGCTGTTGTAATGAAATGCTTCTTCTAATTAAAAAAATATTTTATTGAAAAAAAATTATATTGACCCCTTTAATCTTTGGTTATGATTTCCTTTTAGGTGTTTAAGACCATACAATTGGCCCAGATAAACCAGTTTATTTTTACTTTTAAGGCCATTTGAGGATCTGTTCCTCAAGGGTCACATGGGCTTGGGAGGAGCCCCTGGCACCTTTCTTTTGCCAGTTCCATCTATGTGAAGATAGGTCAAATGTCCTGCTCGAACATGGCTGGCTTCACTTTTACCAGTTCCATCTATGTGAAAATAAGTCAAGGGTCTTAGGGTTTCTTCCGATGTTGATTTTAAGCTTTATTGAATTATGGAATTATTTCAATCTTTTTGTATTTGTTGAGGTTTGTTTTGTGCCCCAGTATGTGGTCGATTTTGGAGAAAGTTCCATGGGGTGCTGAATAGAAAGTATATTCTTTGGTGCTTGGTGGAATGTTCGGTAGATGTCTGTTAGGTCCATTTGATTTATGGTATTAATTCAGACATTTCTCTGTTGATTCTCTGTCCTGTTGACCTATCTAACATAGACAATGGGGTATTGAAGTCCCCTACTGCTAATGAGTTGGCATTAATCTGGGTCTTAAAGTCTTGTAGTGCTGTTTTTATGAAGTTGGGTGCACCAGAGTTTGGTGAGTAATGTTCATGATTGGAATATCTTCTTTGTCTATTGTTCCTTTGATCAGAATGTAGTGGCCTTGTTTATCTTTTCTGATTAGTTTTACTTTAAAGCCTAATTTATTAGATATTAAAATTACAATGCCTTCATTTTTCTTAGTACCATTTACTTGGTATATTTTTTTCCATCCTTTCACCTTAAGGTAGTGCCTGTGCTTGAAAGTGAGATGAGTTTT
>NW_008333794.1:2588515-2605652 GCF_000622305.1 Nannospalax galili
TGTGCTTTTTTTGGGTAAACTTTGTGTGCCTTTGTGGTTTACTTGTTGGGCATGAAAATCTGGTTGGTCTAGGCTTCAGGTTCTTTTGATTTTATATTGGAGTGACCAAATTGCTTTTCTCTTCAGGAGTTCCCACAGAGGCCCAAGTCAGATGAGGATCAGATGTTCTCGGGCTTTCTCCTAAGGTCTGGATCCCTCCAGGAAAGATGCTGACCTCAGGAATTTGGGGACTGGCCTGGCCTGGGAGCAGGGCCCAGGAAAAATGCTGTTCCCAGGATGCTTGTGGCTGTGCCACCCAGGGATGCAAAGGGAGATGGGGGCAGAAAGAGGCCCCAAGGCCTCCTGCAGACTACTGGGAGGAACTGGCTTGGTCTGCATGCAAAGGATCAGGAAGCAGTGTGTACTCTGCACCAAGAAGTCAGCCCATGGGTCTAGGGTGCCAAGACAAGAAATGAGCCAGTACCCAGGCTAGGAAGATAGATGGGGTGGGGGAGCTGGGAGGATGAATAGGCTGGGGGAGTCAAGGAGTGGTGGGTGCCACGGGACCCACACAGGAAAGATGCTAGCACCAGGAAGCTGGTGGTTGAGCCACCCAGGGAAGCAAAGGTAGGTAGGGGTGGGATCAGGCCCAGAGGCCTCCTGGGGATAGCAGGGAGTACCTGGGTTGGTCTAGATGCAAAGGATCAGGAAGCAGTGTGGACTCTGGGCCAAGAGGTCAGTCTAGGGTTCTGGGGTGCCAAGATAAGAAATGGGCCAATACCCAGGCCAGGAGGAGATATGGGGAGGGGGAGCTGGGAGGGTGAATGACGCTAGAGGTGTCAAGGTGCAGTGGGTGCTGTGAGACTTAAAAAGATTCTGGCACCAGGAAGTTGTCGGCTGTGTAGCCCAGGGACACAAAGGACGGTGGGGGCAGGCCCAGGCCCAGAGGACTCCTGGGTACTGCAGGGAAGGATTGGGTTGGTCTGAATGCAAAGGATCAGAAGGCAGTGGGGATTCTGGGCCAAGACAAGAAATGGACCAGTACCCAGGCTAGGAGTAGAGATGGGGTGGGGGAGCTGGGAGGGTGAATGAGGCTGGGGGAGTCAAGGCATGGATGCCACAGGACCCATCCAGGAAAGATGTTAGCACCAGGAAGCTGGTAGTTGAGCCACCCAGGGAAGCAAAGGTAGGTGGGTGTGGGACCAGGTCCAGAGGGCTCCTGGCAACCGCAGGGAGGAACTGGTCTGGTCTGGACACAAAGGGTTGGGAAGCAGTGTAGATTCTGGGCCAAGAAGTCATCCCAGGGGTCTGGTGTGCCAAGACAAGAAATGGGCCAGTACCTAGTCCAGGGGGAGAGATAGGGTGGGGGAGCTGGGAGGGTGAATGAGGTTTGGGGAATCAAGGCACAGTGGGTGCTGCGAGACTTACCCAGGAAAGATGCTGGCACCAGGAAGTCTGTGCTGTGCAGCCCAGGATTGCAAAGGGAGGTGCAGATGGGACCAGGCCCAGAGCACTCCTGGGGACTGCAGGGAGGGATTGTGTTGGTCTGGATGCAAAGGATCAGGAAGCAATGGGGATTCTGGGCCAAGAGGTCAGTCCAGGGTCTGGAGTGCCAAGACAAGAAATGTGCTGGTACCCAGGCTAGGAGAAGAAATGAGGCAGGGGAGCTGGGAGGGTGAATGAGGCTGGGGGAATCAAGGTGCAGTTGGCAGTACGAGACTTACCCAGGAAAGATGCTGGCACCAGGAACTCCTGTGTTTTTTCATTTTTTTCCCATAATCTTTGTTTGAGTGGGGCAGTTCTTCAACTTTATCCTCCAGTGTTGATATTCTGTTTTCCATTTCATTCATTCAATTGGTGAGGCTTTCTCCTATTGTTTCAAATTGGCTTACTGAGTTTTTTTTACTTCTTTATTCATTTCAGCCTGAGTTTTCTTCAGTGTTTCTATCTCTTTTGTGAATTCATTCAGAAGTTTATCCCTATCTTCTTTTAGTTTTTTGATTTGTTTGTCTGTTCTTTAAATTTGTTGAATTCCTTGATCATGTTTATGATTGTTCTTTTAAATTCTGTGTCTTGGTTTATCTCTAGGGGATTCTCCTTATAGAACTTTTCTACAGGACTGCTGGAGTTTGGTGGGGACATAGTGTTTTGGCTTTCGTTGTGATTTTGGCATGTGAATTTCTTTTGTTGTTTTTGATTCTGATATGAGAATTAAGTTGAAGTATGCTTCTGTTTGTATTGATGGTGTGCCTCTGTCCTTTCCTTATTGGTTATGTAAAGCTGGTTGGTACATGTTCAGGTTCTCTCGGGTTTTATTTTGGAGGTAACTGATGGCTTCAGATCAGCTATTCAGGAGCACCCACAGAAGCCCAAGTCAAGTTCCAGTCAGGTACACTCAGGCTTCCTTCTAAGGTTTGAACCCCTATTAGAAGGAACTCAGAGCAAAATTTGGGAAGTTCTAGGGGTGGGGGCGATTTTGGGACTCTCAGTCGGTGCTGTGTTCTCAGCCCCATAGCAGAGGAAGGCCAGAACTGGCACTATCTGGTGGTCTGCTGAGATCACAGACCCTACACCAATGGAGGTCGGAATCCTCTATCAGGCTGTCTGCTAAGATCTCAGCCTTTGCCTACCAAAGCCATGTCTTCCCTAATCTGGTACTTTTAATTACCGTGTAACATGTAGATAAAGCTTGCACAAAAAACCCCGAACAATCTTAAATAAACCTTGAGTGGAAGAGATTTAACATCACAAATCAAGAAGGCATGGCCTAGGAAAGGGATTTAAAATAATTCCCTCAGGTCTGTCTCCAGACCCTGAAGACATACAAAGAAAGGAAGAATGTGGGTATAGTTCCCGTCTGGTTATTTCTTGCTGATTATGGGTGAAGTGGTGGGGGGTGATATCACATACTTATAGGCATATAAGCCTCAGACCAAGCTCACTGAATGAAACTGTTTACTTTTAGATTGTTAGATCTTTTTCTAGGAAGCAAAACCTAGCTCCTTTTGAGCCAAGTTATTTTGTTATGGGTAAAGGAAAACACTAAAAGTAGTTTTTGTATAATTTAGAGAAACATAAAGGACATTTTTTAGTAGCTACGGGTAACCCCAATACTTGTCTATATGCATTTAATCCAAGACTGTGACTGGGTGTGTAGTACAAGTCAGACTAAAAACTTTTGGCTGTGACAGTAATTAATATAACAACAATCCTGTATTTCTATAAACCTCTTCAGACCTTTAACAAACTTGATTAAACATTTTTACTATTCTATCCATTCTGAAAACATCCAGCCACTGGGATAGGCCTCCAAAACCCTCTCCATACAGATCACCAAATGTTAGATTTAAGAGGCCAAAAGCAAGGAGTTTAGAGTTTAGAAATAAGAGCCAGAGCCAGACCCACAACAGGCAAGGAATGTGTCTTTTATTCAGAAGCCTTGCTTTGGAAAGAAAGTGTCTGCATCCAAGGGACAAGAGTTAGGTCCGTGCCAGGGTCTTTTGTACTTGAGGCTCTCTCTCCCAAGATTATTATTATGTTAGAGTGTATGGTATTGTATACATATTTAGAATCAGTACAAATGTTGACCTATTTTTCTTTGGCCAAAGTAAGGACTCAGGTGAGTGCTTTGAGTTCCACTTATTGGGAGATGGTGTGGGAGGGAGGGGTCTAGCCTCTATGAGAATGCGTGAAGTGGGGGAGTAGGGACATCCCCTGATAATGGCATAGCCTGCCATGTAAGGGAGGGCTCTTTTGGGAGCTGCCATCTATGAACCAGTTCATTGTCTATGGGAAAGGATAATCATTAATGTGGGAAAAAGGATTTAGGGTGAAATCTAAAACCTCAGAGCAAGAGTGAGCTGTGCTGTATTGACCTATAGAAGAAGAAGTATCCAGAAGGAAGGCAGCAGGATTAAGAGGAGGAAAATGTTCAAATGTGAGATTAGGATCTAGGAGAAAAGTGTGGAGGGTTTGTATTCAGGAAGAGGGCAAGGAGAGGAAAGATATGTGACTCAAGATGTCTTTGAGTAAACGAGAGGAGAAAACATAGAGTGGGTTGTGGAGTGAGATTTTGTTAGCTTCTGGTATATGGAAGGAGGCTTCAGCCAAGGTTTGCAGGTGAGGGGACCAGCTTTTGGAGATCATATCCAGCTATTTAGACAGATAGGTTATAGGAGAATAAGTGTCCCCTGACTTTTGGCAGAGGACCCCAAAAGCCTACCCTTGGTTAGAATGAAGGAAGAGGAAAAAAGGTTTGAAAGCATTGGGGAGCATCAGAGTTGAGGCTTGGGAGAAGGCATGGTTAAGCTGATCTATTCTTTTATGGGTCCCTTAGTAGTCTTGTAAAGGGGATGAGCTGTGTGTGAGAAATTAGGAACCCATGTGTGGAAGAAGTTAATCC
Source organism: Nannospalax galili (assembly GCF_000622305.1). NCBI lineage: Eukaryota > Metazoa > Chordata > Mammalia > Rodentia > Spalacidae > Nannospalax > Nannospalax galili. Next base: position 2,592,897 of record NW_008333794.1, read on the forward strand.
TAGTAAAGCCATAAGATCTCTTTTTGTCTAAAGTAAGGGATATGTGAACAGTTTCTGAATTCTAGATGTGAGAATGGAGTGGCCCCTAGGTTAAATAGAGAGACCTAAGTATGAAATGGTGGAAGTGCAGACCTGGGCTTTGCCCTTTGTAGCCTGAAAATTACTTATTCCTCTGAAAAATGTAAGCCAGCCAGGGGCAAGACAAGGATCACCCTGGGAAGAGGGGTGGAGCCCCCTGTGGAGAGTTAGCATAGTGGCAAGATTGGAACCAAAAAAGAAGTGTGTGTGTGTGTGTGTGTGTGTGTGTGTGTGTGTGCGCGCGCGCGCATGCACGCGTGACTGCTGGGGCTAATGGCAGGGGTGTCCTGCAAGTGTGGAAGCAAGATGGGGCATTTACAAACCTGGGGTGAGACCACGGGCCCACAGGGTGTGGGCAAAAGTTAACAACGACTTTGGGCAGGGCGCAGAAGTGACCAGAACAGCTGCGGTATGGCACAGTGCTGCAAGGTTTCTTTGTGAGTCATCGCCTCACTCCCTACCATAATGGACCATGCAAAACCCAAACTGAAAAATGTCTTATGTTAGTCTGTGAGCCTTGGGGCCTTGGGAGGGTGTGTACAGAGCCTCCCAAGCAGGGAAGAGTGAAGAAAATTTAGTGTGCCACCCTTTGTTACCTGGTAGCCACAAGACCCCAAAGCATTGAGGAGGATTCTAGACTGACACAGATTATCCTGGTGAGTGGGGCTGCCGAGAAGGAGGTCAAATACATATTGAAGAAGATAATGAAGAGAGAGGTCTAGGGAGTCCAGAAATCCTCTAGGGAGTCATGGAAATCCTGGGGTAGAACTGTCCCAAGTTAGCTGCTGGGAGATTAGAGTATCAGGGTCTTCCCAGGTAAAGGCAAAAAGAGGGGTGGAAAGGGGGTGTAAGGGCATTGTGAAGAAGGCATCTTTTAAGTAAAAAACTGAAAAAATAGGAGGTGTTCTTGGGGATGGAGGAAAGAAAAGTATAGGGGTTAGGGACAACTGGGAAAGTGGAGACTATAGCCTCATTAATTTTTCACGGAGGTCCTGAACTAGGTGGAGGGTCCCATTGGGCTTTTTAACTCTTAGGATTGGGGTATTGTGTTGGGAGTCAGTGGGAACCAGAAGTCCTGCCTGAACGAGGTGGTGGATGAGGGTTTTCAAGTTCCGCTGAGTGTTTGGGGTCAGGGATACTGTTCTTGTATAATATAGAAGGGGGAATTTTTTAAGGAGAGGAGAACAGGGGCATGGTGTTGCACAATGGAATGGTTAGTGTATTAGTTACTTTTCTGTTGCTGTGATTGAAACACCACGACCAGAAACTTATAAAAAGAAGAGTTTATTTGTGTTTACTATTCCAAAGTGGCAAGAGTCCATCATGGTGGGGAGGCATGGTGGCAGAGGTGGCTGGAGGAAGAGCAGAAGCTAAACTCTCACATCTTCAGGCACAGGAAGCAAGAAAGTGACTAGAGATCCAGCAAGGCTTAAGAACTCTCTAAGTCTGCCCCCAGTGATGTGCTTCCTCCAGCATGACCACACCTCTGAGACCTCCCAAAACAGCAACACCAACTGGGAACAAAATGTCCAAATTCTTGGAGACTGTGGCGGACATCCTCACTCAAACCACCACAGTTAGTAGTGTCCCACACCTGGATTAGTAATGGGCAGGGAGCCAGGAATATCAGAAGGAGGTCTGGGGGGTGATGGTGTATCACCTGAGTCCAGAGTTAGGAGAAAAATAGAATTGTCTTCAGGGAAGGAATATGGATGGAGACCTTCAGCATAGTAAGGACATCTCCCATGAGGGGAAGATGGCAGTTGGGCATGATGATGAAAGAATGTGCTTTAAAAAATGGTTACTGGGGCTGGAGAGATGTCTCAGGTGTTAAGAGCACTGACTGTTCTGGCAGAGGACCCAGGTTCAATTCCCAGAATCCACATGGTGGTTAACAACCATCTGTAGCTCCAGTTCCAGGGTATCTGATGCCTTCTTCTGACCTCAATGGGCATTGCATAACACGGGTGCACTTATACACATGCAGGCAATAGACTCATACACATAAAATAAAAAAATAAATAAAATACCTTAAAATGGATATCAAATTGACTGGACAGAGGCAGGGTGCTCCTGGGTCAAATGGGGACCCCGGTAATGGTAAAGGGGACCCTGCCATTGTGTTAATAAGGACGAAAGAGACTTCTCTATCAGCCACCATACCTGTTACCCTGAGTCAGACAAACTGGTGAGCACCCTGGCTAGGGGCATTGAACCCAGGCCTCATCATTGTATCAGTGCCATTGGCAGATGGGGAAGAGTGGAAGTGCCAGGGGGATCCCATAGGTCGTGACAGGCAATCCATTTTCTAGTGTCCCTATTGTCCACAGCTGGGGAAGACTCTTAAGAGGAGTTCGAGGATAAGGGCATTCTTTTTCGTAGTGGCCCATCTGATGGCACCTGATACAGGGACATGGGGGTGGCCTACATTCGTGATCAAGGTTGGGAGAGGGAGGTGGAGGCCATCTCTTGAGTGCATAGGCCAGAAATTGAAAGTGAGCTTTATGATCCCTCTTGTTAATTTTCCTTTTCCCTTTTGGCTTCCTCATCTCTATTATAAAGACCTTGAAGGCCATTTCAAGGAGCTAGTCCTGGGGTGTCAAGGAACCCTTTTCCAGTCTCTGGAGTATGCGCCTGGTATCCAGGCCTGACTGTCCCATTAAATGAACGTGGAAGAGGAGACTCTGGGTCTATATTAGTAAATTTGATGACAGCCTCCATGGGTCTGTTTTAAAAAAGGCTGGGTTTTCTGCTGACCCCTGCGGTACTTCTTTTAATTATTCTAAATTAACTTTAGAGTATTTTGGTGCATGCCCTTGGCTAGGTAAGTGACCATTAACTGGAAGCGCTGGGCACCTGTTCCCTCAGCTTGGTAATTCCAGTTTGGCTCAGCTAGGGGCACAGCCTCTCCTCCCCCTGGAGAGTGATTATTCTGATGATGTAGTTGATCAGCATAGTCTTGGGCTGTCTTCCAAATACAGGCCTTTTCATCTTCTGTTAGTATGGAGGAAAATATGTAATAGATGTCATGCCATGTAAGTGAGTAAATTTGGCACAGCCTAGTGAATTGTTTTTTGAAATGAAATGGATTTTCTGAAAAGGATTGCAGTTTTTCCTCAATATGGTCCATTTCTATAGAAAAAGGAATATGGACTTGGGTGGGGTGACCATCCCTCCCCGTCACTTCCCTCAGGGGGAACATGTGAGCAGTGATGGAAGAGTAAAGGAACTTAAGGAGACAGGGATTTTTGTACCCAATTCCCCCACCCCAGACCTGAGCCCCCTCTCTGGGATCCCAGGGTCACACGGTCCTAACTCGGATTGACAAAACTGACACGATACATTCTATTTGGGTTTTAGCATGGTTTATGGCATCTGGGAAATGGTGACTTACAAAGGAATGAACTCCTGTGGCCCATTTTCTACATTTTGGCTAAGCTTTGAGATCCACACCAGTGCTGCCCAAAGGGGCCACATGCTTCTCCAAGTCCATCAGCTGTCTGTATGCCATCTCCCCCGAGGCCTTTGTGTACTGTTCCAAAATGGTGACTACTCCATTCATGGCTGTGCTGCAAAGTCCACACCTAAACATAAATCCTGTGGCTTCCTGACAGCTACACAAAATAGTGAGAGAGCTGCCTCATGCCTTTCCTGGCTTATATAGCCTTAGCCCCTTCCCTTCATGCAGACTCCTTCCACATAGCATGGGAAGGAGGTGGAACTATAGCATGCCATCATAGTGGTCAGAGGAACTTTCAGGTTACAGGGATCAAGTTGGTGACAGGGTGTGAGAAGAATTGGGGTAGAGGTAAAGGCAGCAAAACTTAATGGGATTGGGTGTTGGAGAAGCTGATGGCAGGGTTAAGAAGAGGGGCTGGAGGGTAGTCAAGTACTACTAGGGGGGTTATAGTTATAGGGGGTGGTTCATCTGTGAAGTCAAATTAAGGGGATTGGGGCAGTTACATTTTGGAGGGTTTGAGTTTGAGGTCTGGAAATACAGGAGGATTTGATAGGCAGAGCAAGATTTACAGAGAGAGGGTCAAGCCTGAAGAAAGAATCCTTGGACATAAGGAACCTTGGACCACTTCCTATTTCATTTGATAAACTTGTCTAGATCAGTGAGGATATTGAAATTAAAAGTACCAAATTTGGGCCAGTGATGGCCATTGTCCAGTGTGTACTGAGGCCAGATTTGGACCAAAAGCCAAGTAAGTGTGACTGTCCTGAGGTCTCCCAGATGGATCTCTTTTAGATTAGCCTGGAGGCAGGCTAAAGGTGAGTCCTTTGAAACAGACAATTTGGAGCCTATAGTGGGTTTGGGAACAAGGTACGAATGGAATGAAGGTCAAACCCAGCCCCACAGGCATCCCTCTAGGTTCAGTGACCAAAAATGTGCCTGGGAAGCTGGGCGGCCCCCAGCTAGGCCACCCATGGCACCAGAAAGGTGGGCTCTCAGTTGGAGACAGAGATCCAGCACTGCCACTCTGAGTGCCAGTGGGAGCGGACCCCCATGCTCTTCAAGCATCTTTCAACCAAGCTCATCACCAATGATGACATGGCTGAACTTCTCCTCGGGGAGTCAAAGCTAGAGCAGCACTTGAAGAAGCTCCTGTGGCAGGGAGCCAGTCCTTCCAGGCCCCAGCTGACTGAAGTACACAAGCATTTGACTACTTCCATGGACTGAGGGAACCTCAAGTCATAATTCCCACAGGAATCCAATCTGATCATGGCCAAGTTGAAGTATGTGAAAGGATTAAAAAGAAGCTCTGAACATTTATGCCTGGGTGGGCCTCGATGACTTACTGCTGACAGCTGTCCCTCTCTATAGGCTGCAGATGATTGTGGAAGCCTATGTACCAAAGATGAAAGGAGGAGAGTCTTGAAGAAGCTTTGCCCTTGTGTATTTACAACATGGTTCCTCAAAAATCTCACAAATTGACAGCCATCTGGATAATAATGGCAGTGGTGGTGATTGCTGCTGCTGCTGCTGCTGCCAGAACAACTTGAGTGATTCACAGGCCTTCATGAGCTTGGTCATGGTGGCTTCCTGCCTGGTGGGGCTGGCCCCAAGGATCTGGAGCACACCAGCATGTGTGGTACCACTCAGCAGCCAAAAACCGACTGGAGATCTATGCAGCAGGCAGGAGCAGAACCAAGGCACCCAGCTATCTTGGGCCTGTCCCCTATGTCCTGAGGATTATATCTGAAAGATTTTAAGCAGAGGAGCAAAATTTTAGCCAGGCAAATGTAGTAGCTTTGTTCCAGGGGATCCCATGCCCTCTTCTGACCTCTGCGGGCATTGCAGGACATGAGTGTACTTATATATGTGCAGAGGAAAACACTGTTCTAGAGCCTGAGAACTTAAGGAAAGAAAGAGAACTAGAGCTGTGGTCCCCTCCTGTGAACTGGAGTTATGGTCCCTTCCCACAAACTGGAGCTGTGGTCGTCTCCTGTGAGCTGGAGCATCCTCTCCTGAGAACTGGAGCTGTGGTACTTCCTGTGAGCTGGAGCTGTGGTTCTCTCATGTGTGCTGGAGGTGTGGTCCCCTGCTGTGAGCTGGAGTCATGGATTCTTCCCATGAGTTGGAGCTGTGGTCCCCTCCTATGAGCTTGTTAGTCAAATTCACTGCTGGGAGGTACATGTGGCATCCAATCCCCTCCTCCCATGGTCCTTGTGAAAACCTGAGAAAAGAATTCTCCAAACCCCAGTTTGAAGAATCTGAACCAGTTTATTAGACTTGCTAACTGAGCTGGGGTGCAGATTTACTTACAGAAGAGCAGGCACCCTCCCCCATTCACGGCTGTGTTCAAAAGTCCACATGAAAACATAAATCCTGTGGTTTTGGACAGCCTCACAAAATGGCAAGAAACCAACCTCGTGGTTTTCCCAGCTTTTATACCCTTAGCACCTCCCCTGCCAGAAGCTATGGTAAAGCAGTTGGCTGGAAGAGGGAAGGGGAGTGACTCCTTTGTAGAGCGTGGAAGGAGGCGGGTCCATGGCTCATCATCACAGAGTCAGAGGAACATCTGGGTCACACTCCACCCCTTCCTCTGGCTCTTACAAAACTTTCCACCCACCTCTTCCTTGAATATCCCTGAGCCTCAGAGGGGGTGGGGCAACCTTTCTCATATTGTAGCAGGGTACTGGACTCTTCAAGTCTCTGCATCATCTGTTTGTCATGGGATGATGGATCAATTTAGTGACATTCCATCTACTATAAAAATGCAAACAGCAAGAAGCAAGAACATGTAAACAGTAACTGCTATAATAACTTATGGGCATAAACACAGATTCTTGGATGGTACTTTAGTAGATGCATCACATCCATCCAACAACACAATTGCAGTGGCTTCTCCACTGGGGCCTATAAGCTCTCCTGACACAGGGAGGTGGCTTGGTCTGCAATACCAGATGTGTGTTCCATCCCTAGGAGCAGGCATTAGGTCCGATAGAAAATTAGCTGGTTGTACATACACTAGACAAGCCGCTATTCCACCAGCAGGAATATCTTGCTTCGCATGTTGATAGTGCAGCATGTGGGGTCCTTCATTGAACAGGATAATGGGGGACAATTCTCACCCAGCCACCTGCATAGCGCCTTCTGGCACTATGAATGTCACGCATCCAGTGGCAGGGAGTTTTCAGCTTAGTCCAACCCTGATTTCTCCATCTCCCATGCACACATCATGCGGTGTCTTCAGCAATAGGGTCTTACCATCCATTTCAGGTGTACAACCAACATTATTGGTAATTGCCTTCATAGTTTTGGGGATCTCTAGGGTCCCTTTGGCAAACTTCTCATAGGAGGAAACCCACCCCTGCTACTGGGATTTTCATTTAACGACCTTATGCCTTCTGGAAGGGCCTTTTTCCACCCCCATAGTGTTCCTTCTGGGCTTAAGGCTTTCAATTACTCATTTAGCAACACGTTTTTTTCTTTCAATTAACCCTGCTCCTGTAGGATTGTATGGAAGGTGGAAATACGATTGAACCTGATTATCCTTAGCCCAAGCTTGCACATCTGTACCTGTGAAATGAATGCTTCTGTCACTATCAGTTCACCTCGGGCACCCATACATGACACTGAGTTCAGTAAGCCTCTTAATAGTAGCCTTGCCTGTTGCTCTCTTGCAAGGAAAGGCCTGTGTTAGGCCTGTGGCAGTGTCTACACAAGTGAGAGCATATTTACACCCTCACTGACTGGCAGGGGCCCTATATAATCCACTTGCCAGTCTCTCATAGGGGAAGCTGCCTTGTGTACATGTTCCATCATGGCATCCATTCTCTGGGGCTGTAAGCAGGAACCCGTTTCATGGGACTGGACAGCCTGTTGGATGTCAGCATATTTTACCAGAATGCTGGCAGTTTTGGCTATTCTCCATCCCATGTCGGCTCCTCTGTGGTCAGACTTGATATGAATCCAGTGAGCTGCTTCTAGGGGAACCTGAGGGCAGAGAGCCCTCACCTTGGAAAGGGCATCAGCTCCTAATTCCCGGAGAGACTCATCAGGTGCTGGGCAGCCACATGACAAACTACTAGGGGTACTACTCCTCCTGTATTTTATTATATATGTCCTTCCACATTTGTTGTCCCTATAGGGGCCATCCTATCGCCTGCCAGTTTTCTTTCTCCCACTGGGCCATCCATACATTTAAGCCTTTGAACACAGCCCAACTGTCAGTAGAAATTGTTACTGGCCAAGGCTCCCTCATTATTATTATCCATACAGCTCTTAAGTCAGCCCATTGACTACTTCCTCCTTTGCCCCTTTCTAACTACATAGTGTCTGTCAGTGTTCATCTATATTGCCACTGCTACCCATTCTTGTCTGGCACCCCTGACAGTGCCATCAGTATTCCAGGCATCAGCCAGAATTGGGGGATCCCCTTCTAGCACTCGGTCAGGTCTTGCTGGAGGGTCAACTGTAGAAGGTGGAGGGAGAGGCCCTGTGCTTTGAAATGAAACAGGTCCTAGTACTGGCTGCATGGTATTGTGATTAGGCTTGCTGACACCACCCCTTGCTGTTGCAAATATGCCTGCCATCTTTTCAGTATTTGGTTTTGTGCCACCCCTGATGGGGGCTTGGCTAATGGGCCCTCCACCCATCCTTTGATGATACGCTGTTTTTACAGTGATGGGGGTGGGACCCGAAATGGATTCCACCTGTTGCAGTGCTTTGTACACAGCCAGCAGTTGCTCTTCTAGTGCTGTGTACTGGGACTCCACCACTTTCCATTACTGGGACCAGAGACCATTGGGGAAGCCTGCTGTTAAGGTCAACTCCTTTCTGAGCAGGGGCTTCCTGCCTGACTTACCTGGAAAGTGTCTCCAAGCACGGATGCTTGGCCTTATTTGGAACATGACCTTTGGCATAGTTATCTGCAATAAAACTGCCCCCAGGTTTTTAAGACATGATAATTAGGCATTGCCCTATAGCCAGATGATAGGATCCCCCTACCACATGCAAATAAAGCATACTATGAGCACCTATCAGCTGAAGCTTTGGCTGCTGTCTCCACACTATATTTTTCCCTGACACCCACTGAATAAATGGAGCTGTATCACTGAATCTGACTCCCTGGAAGGTCTTCTCCATTGTGTTCACTGGCTGTCCTGACCCTGTTCATCACTTCTGCTCCCTTTGTTCTCGTGGGTCGGTGGCCAATAGCCCACAAGGGGAGGGAGAGACCCACAGCTGGCACCCGAACATGAGGCTCCTGGAACATGCAGAGTTTGTGAGTACCCCCTCTCTCCAAGAGGGTAGCGGCAGCTTTGCCTTGGCCATCCCACCCTTGAGGATCGGGAGTCTCTCCTCTTTCCTCCTTTTATTTTTGGTATGAGTCTTCATGTGGGACCATTAAAGACAAAGGAGAAATTGAGGCTTTCTGATCAGGGCTAGTCCCTGATGTTAGCCAAAGGCTCTTTGTCCTCTGAATGGACTCCGACTGCCTGCCTGGGTGTAGACAAAGAGCCCCTATCTATATATCTTTCTAATGCAAAAACCTGGTTACACAAAGACCAGTTAAATGCTCTTAGAATGGGTCGCCAGTTCTCTTAAACTTGCAGACCGGCTTGTGCTTTGGACTAGGAGGAATACCCTGAGACCTTCGATCCCAGGAATGTTCCCCTAAGAATCAGCATTTCACCCCCTTTCCTTTTCTATCTTGAACAACACCCCTAGAAACAAAAAATTCCCTAAGTTTTAAGGGATTTTCACACAAGCATTGAATTCAACTTCTAAGATAACGAACTTCCTTATCTGTTTTGTTATCTCGCCCCCCCCCCCCCGGGGGCACTCAGGCTCAAGCTAAACCAGTTAGGTGAGAATTTAAATTGACCCGCCCCAGAGATAAAGGCACTCAGGCTCAAAGTGAACTGATTGGGTGAGAATTTAAATTGGCCTACCCCATAACGTAAACAAAAACAAGGGATTTAAAGCAGCAGGTGGCTGAGGAGCACTTAAAGAAGTTAAGGTGGCTTGTGCCATAGATGAATGGAAGAAATATTTTAAAAACCATTTTTTCCATAAACTTTTTCTTTGGGAAGGGGCTCATTCAAGAGGACCGCCCCACATGGAGGACTTTCTCCCATAGTCCTCTGTGCCCCCACAGGCTTACCCTTGGGTGGAGATGCCTTTGTGCTGCACACACCCAGATGGCTGTTGGCTCACACTGAGGGTGCACACACGTGGCACAGGTCATGGCCTTTTCTCCTCCCTCCAGTGGCCCACCACAGCAGTGGCTACTTCAGCCCACAGGAGACAAGCTACTACCAACACATAGTTACAACGAAAAGTTAAAAGGGATAGCCTACTTGAGTGGGATACTTAAGATGTGGACTCCACTGGTCCCAATCGCTCCCCTTTTCTGCATTGTGATTCTAAGCCTGTTTTTCTCTAGAATAGAGTATTTCCCTCTCTGATGCTCAGTTGCTGTATGCTTGCTTTTTTCTCTGCCACATCATTCCCTGGATATCTTCTAGTTACAATGTCATAGATAGACTAAAAAGAAAAGAGTATTATGATATTGTCTCTTTACATTTTCTTTTAGGTACCATTGTTTTCTGTGTTTCTTCTTCCCCAGGTCATGGGCACTTAATCCAAGATCATGTTTAATAAATTATAAAAGTTTTTTTTTCCAATCCAGACTGACAGCCCTCTTCAAAGGAATTCAAGATGCGTATTAACAGTCTTGCCTTAGTTTAAAAGTAAAATATGGATAAACAATTTTAAAAACTTTTAGGCTAAAGAAAAATGCCTTTTTGTATTATATTGGCAAATTGTTACGTGCTGTTTGACCTCACTGAGATGCTGACTCTGGAGATGGGATTGGCCCTCCCACTTCAGACTCAAGCCTATTATCGCAAGATATGTTTTCCAAAACTCCAGGCTCAGGCTGCCCCCCTGACCCTGTGACAAGAAAATAACAACAAAATAGCCTAAGAGTAAATACACTGTACAATTAAAAACAGCTAAGGTGTAAACTACTTGCAACAGAGGGTATTACTGTCTATAGTAAAAATAGTTAATGGGATTCTCTATTTGATCACTAACACAGACTAATATAAAAGGTATGGTAAATACAAAGATAAATTTAACTACTTAATAAACAACAGGATAGATTTTTTTTAAAAAAAAGATATCTGCCTAGAATTCCTCAGTCAGTAATGAAAGCATCACAGTTTTCCTTAACTGATTATGCTAAAAGCTGTAAAATCAATTTGATAATGCTTAAATATAGACCAGTTGCTTCTTTCCACATCATCAGTGTGCATGGCTTTGGCCAACACAGCCATTTTGAGATGACTTTCTCATATATATACATATCTATATCTATCTATCTATATATATATGTATATGTATGTATGTTTAAGGATGTATATGTAAAGTACCACTGGCTTTTAAGTTTCTTTTGTATACATCTGATCAAAAAATTCGTCAAGATAATAGGTCTTGGTTTTGAAGCTGGTTTGTTGTGACATTGTATCTAACCACAGTATTTACTGAATGAGACTGTTGTGAATGTATAGATTTAGGTTTAATACTCATAAAACAATTATTAAATAATTACTAGATATCAAATTGACTTGTAAGTTCTCTTGTAAACTAAAATTTTTAAATTACAACATGGTTCCTATTAAAAATATAAATTAACTTTTAAGAAATTATTGCTCCTGCTCCAGGGTACAATTTATCTTTATGTTTAGACGTGGTTTATATAAAATAAACATTTTCCAAGTCTGTATAAAACATCTCTAAACCTTTAAAGGAGACTTTGTTGTTTAAGACCTGCTTCTTCAAGGCTTACAAGGACATCTCAAAGTTTATATAATATATTTAAGATAAATGTTCATCTCTATATATGTGAGATTAAAAAATAAGTTAAAAGCCTAACAGGGTTATACCACAGTTTTCCTGAATTGATTGTGCTGGAGGTTATAAACATCAATTTGATAATGTTTAACTATGTACTAATTGCTTTTTTCCACCTAATGCAAGGTTTTCGTAAACCACTCTAAATTACATAAAGTAAAAGATTTTTAACTGTCTTATGTTTTCTATAAGGTTTACCCAGAAACTTATAAAACACAGTATGTACATGGGTAATATTAATTTATTACATTATCTTATGTATATAATTTAGATACCATGTTCTTTAAATAACATGATGCGACACACTACGTTCTTCTGAGTCAAACTATCATCTTCATGACTTCAGCTGTGTCCACTAACAAAAGATCATCAAAATTGGACTTGTGGACTTAAGTATCTAATTAAAGGAGGAGGGGTAAACGGTCATTGGACCCTCACCTGAGTATCCAGCTGCTCTTCCCAACCAACTGTATGTAATTTGGCCCTAATCATACATGATCTCCTGAGTTTGGGGAGGGCTAAAGGATATTATCTGAAAAAGGTTAGAAAGAGAAGGCTTGATCCATACTGGGTTAAGGCTTTCCAGTGTAAATACTTTCAGGTCACTCATATACCCTAGCAACCCCTGAGTCATATGTGTAACTACACTCAATAAGTTCATTGGTTCCCCAGAAAAAACTCTAATGCACTCAAACATTGGTTTGATACTACAACCTAAAAAAGGGGAAAAACATTGCTTAGTATCCCCAGAAAAGAATTCTCACAACAGATGAAAAATTTATTAATGTTATTATGTCCTATGGTTATTAAAAAAGAGAATGGTAAGGTAAAAGATGTTAGAAGGATACAGGAATGGAGGTATTTTGTTAAAAATGAGAAAGCTTAAGCAAATGGTGGAGGTCTATGTAGGTTTGTTACGATTTATCAAGCATGAGAAAAATATCTTAAAATTTCTAAGGTCATCCCATTCTCTCCTCAAAGAAGTCCTAATCACCACATGAACACAAGGAGATTAAACAACAAACTCCTGAAGGATGAATGGGTCAAAAGAGAAATTAAGAAAGAAATAAAAGTATTCCTGGAATTAAATGAAAAGGACAGTACAACACAACAAAACCTCTGGGACATGCTGAAAGCTGTTCTTAGGGGGAAGTTTATAGCTCTAAGTGCCTACATCAAAACATCAGAAAGCTCACAAATGAATGACTTAACTTGCAACTCAAGACACTGAAAAGCAACAAATGAAACCAAACCCAGCAGATAAGAAGAAATAAGAAAAATCAGGGCAGAAGTTAATGAAATCAAAA
>NW_008333794.1:2605667-2606463 GCF_000622305.1 Nannospalax galili
GACAATACAAAGAATCAACAACTCCAAGATCTGGTTCTTTGAAAAGATAATAAGATTGACAGACTGCTAGCCCAGTTAACCGAAAGAAAGAGCACCTCCAAATCAACAAAATCAGAGATGAAAGGGGAAACATCACAACAGACACCAGAAAGATACATAACATTATAAGGGAATACTTTAAAAACCTATATGCTACTAAATTTGAAAACCTAAAAGAAATGGATGGATATCTAAAGGCACAGGAACCACCAAAACTAAACCAAGAAGAGATTAACAACTTAAACAGACCCATAATACAAAAAGAAATTGAAACAGTAATACAAAACCTCCCGACTAAAAAAAAAACCAGGACCAGATGGATTTACAGCAGAATTCTAACAGATATTTAAAGATCTGCATCCAATACTACTTAATTTATTCAAAAAATAGAAATGAGAGGAAAAATGTCCAAATTCCTTCTAAGAAGCCAGCATCACTCTCATACCAAAGCCTGGTAAAGATACAACCAAAAAAGAAAACTATGGACCCGTATCCTTAATGAACATAGATGCAAAAATTCTCAATAAAATACTTGCAAACCACATACAAACACACATCAAAAGGATCATCCACCAAGATCAAGTTGGCTTTATTCCAGAGATGCAAGGGATGGTTCAATATATGTAAGTCAATAAACATCATAAATCACATAAATGGGCCTAACAGACATCTATCAAATATTCCACCTAAGCACCAAAGAATATACTTTCTATTCAGCACCCCATGGAACTTTCTCCAAAATTGACCATATCTCCAG
>NW_008333794.1:2606603-2608541 GCF_000622305.1 Nannospalax galili
CCCAAAAATTCCACTAGAAAACTGTCAGAAATGATTAATACTTTCAGTAAAGTGGCTCGTTACACAATCAAAGTACAAAAATCAGTAGCCTTTCTATATGCCAATAACAAGCAATCAGAAAAAGCACTCGAGGAAACCCTCCCATTCTCAATAGCCTTAAAAAATAAAATATTTAGGAATAAAAATAACCAAAGACATTAAAGATCTCTACAATGAAAATTTCAAAACTCTAAAGAAAAAGATGGAGGAAGACACTAGGAGATCGAAAGGCTGACCATGCTCATGGATTAGCAGATTCAATATTGTGAAAATGACCATCTTACCAAAAGCAATTTATAGGTTTAATGAAATCCCATACAAAATACTCACAACATTCTTCACAGGGCATGACAAAATCATCCTAAGATGCATATGGAAGCACAAAGGACCCCAGATAGCCAAAACAACCCTGAGCACTAAGAGCAATGCCAGGGGGATTACTACACCAGATTTCAAGCTGTATTACAGAGCTATAGTTATAAAAACAACATGGTACTGGCACAAAAATAGACCCATAGACCAATGGAACAAAATTGAAGACCCAAATATGAGCAAATGCAATTTCAGCCACCTGATATTTGACAAAGGGGCCAAGAACATTCACTGGAGGAAAGACAGCATGTTCAGCAAATGGTGCTGGCAAAACAGGATCTCCACTTGTTGAAGAATGAAACTAAACCCCTATCTTTCACCCTGCACAAAAGTCAATTCCAAATGGCTCAAGGACCTCATTGTAAAGCCCAAAACTCTGAAACTCTTAGAAGAAAACATTGGGGAAAACCTACAAGATGTAGGCGTAGGAAAGGATTTTCTAAACCGGACATCAATTGCTCAGAAGACAAAGGCAAGAATTAACAAATGGGACCTCATTAAACTAAAAAGCTTCTGTACATCAAAGGAGACAACCAAGGAAGCAAACAGAAAACCCACAGAATGGGAGAAAATCTTCACCAGCGACATATCCAACAGAGGTTTAATGACCAGAATTTATAAAAAACTCAAAAAACAGAGAACCAAGACAAGAAGCAACCCAATTAAAAGATGGACTAAGGAGCTGTACAGAGAGTTCTCAAAAGAAGAAGTAAAGATGGCTAAAAAGCATCTTTAAGATGTTCAACATCACTAATAATTAGGGAAATGCAAATTAAAACCACTTTAAGATTTCACCTTACCCCTGTCAGACTGGCTAAGATCAAGAAAACAAATGATACCAAATGTTGGAGTGGATGTGGGGAAAGGGGAACACTCATCCACTGCTGGTGGGGCTGCAAACTGGTTCAACCCCTATGGAAAGCAGTGTGGAGAACTCTTTAAAAACTACAAATGAACCTACCATTTGATCCAGTTATACCACTCCTTCTCATGTACCCAAAGAACTCATCCTATTGCAGACACTTGTACATCCATGTTTGTTGCTGCTCTTTTCACAATAGCTAAGAGATGGAAGCAACCTAAGTGTCCCTCAATTGATGAGTGGATAATGAAAATGTGGTTCATTTATATGATGGAGTTTTACTCATCAGTAAAGAAAAATGAAATCATGAAATTTGAAGGTAAATGGATGGATCTAGAAACTGTTATACTAAGTGAAGTAACACAAACTCAGAAAAAATATCAGCATATGTTCTCCCTCGTATGTGGATCCTAGAACCATACTTTGATAAATAAGTATGCAACCAGACATAACTACAGGAACCAGGATAATGGAAAGAAAACAGGGAGGTAAAGGAAAAGAAATAACCTGAAAGAGAAGAACAGTAGGAAACAGGTGTTAATAAGGGAGATATGGATAAAAATTGGTTTAGTTTAAGGGAAGAGGGAGGGAAGGGTATACAAGGAACCTGGGGAATAAAGGGAAAGAAGGAGCTCAAGAGAGGTAGGACAATAGGAGAAGGGTAT
>NW_008333794.1:2608817-2634636 GCF_000622305.1 Nannospalax galili
TGCTCCTTGCCCTCCTAGGTCGACTAGTTCCAGGGGACTATGAGCATCTCTCAAAATGTCCTATAATGGTGGTGGGTCACCTGTCCTCTTGATCAAGAAGGCCAAGGAGACCACACCAGATGGTCCAGTGTATAAAAAGGAGGGTCAACACAGAGGAATAATTTCCTCCATGCTTCCAAGTGAAGCCAACCATGGTTGAGCAGGACCTTTGACTTATCTTCACATAGATGGAACTAGTAAAAGAATGGAGGCAGGGGCTCCTCCCAAGCCCATGTGATCCATGAGGAAAAGATCCTCAAATGACCTTAAGAGTAAAAATAAATCGGTTTATCTGCACCAACTGTATGGCCTTAAATACCCAAAAGGAAAGTATAACCAAATATTAAATGGGCCAACATAATTTCACAAGAGTCCATATGGTATAGCTAAAGGCTACATAACAAGCAACAATGCCAAACAAGTGATAACTTCTTTTGAGTTAATGGCCAGTGTGGCCAAAGGGATTCCCAGATAGTAACCCAGCATAGAACTTGGAAAACAGCAGACCCCAATCGTATCCAAAGGAATATAGACAACTGCTTACTGCTAGATGAAGAACAGCTGACCCTCCTAAAACAGAGCCCTCTAGATAGGCTGACTAGATCCACCAGAAGGGCGAGTAGTGGGGAATGGCTGGGGGTGCCCACGACACAGCAGACAGTAGCAGGGATATCAGAGTATAAGGTCTCTAGTGGGGGAAGGTAGGCTATGGGAGGGTGCTACCTGGGAAGTGCATATATAAATAAATAAAAAAGAAAAAATAATTCTTCAAAGCATAAAAATTTTCTCCTTAATAATTAGTAGATGTGGAAAACATTACCATTGAAATCTATCTGGTGACTTTATAGCCATGCTCAGATGCCAAGGAGCTCAGAAAGTAACCGACTGTGACTAGTAATAATCAGATATATAGAGATTAGAAAATCTCGGTAAGTTCAGTAAATTCATTGGTTCCCCAGAAAAATTCTAATGTAATCAAACATTGGTTTGATACTACAACCTAAAAAGGGGAAAAACATTGCTTAATATTTCCAGAAAAGAATCCTTACAACAGATGAAAAATTTATTTATTAGTGTTATTATGTCTCATGGTTGTTAAAAAAGAGAATGGTAAGGTAAAAGATGTTAGAAGGATACAGGAATGGAGTTGTAAACCTAAAAATTTTGAAATGGATGCATTTAGCTCTGGAAATTGTTATTGAATATGTCAATGCTGGTGTAATGAAATGTTTCTTCTAATTATATGGTTATTAAATAAATGATTTTGAAAAAAATTCTAAGGTCATAGCTTCATCAACTAGTTTAAGGATGTCTCATCAAGGTTTATTTAAAAATGTTTGGGTTTTGCCCAAGCTTTGCTTACATGGCACATAGTAAGTAAAAATACAAGATTGGTGTAATTAACCTTCTTGGATGTTTAATAGCCAGACTTTGATGCCTATAGTAATCTGGATAGAGGGACTTAAAGGGACGATTTTTTGTTCCTTGCCCTCCAAGGTCTGACAAGTTCCAGGGGCTATGGACCATCTCTCAAAATGTCCTGTAACTTTGTTGAGTCACCTGTCCTCTTGTTCAGGGAGGCCATGGAGACCCAGAAGCTGGACTTGAACCAGTGTCCAATATGCAAAGAGGGGGGTCAACACAGAGGAAACATTTCCTCCATGTTTCCAAGTGAAGCCCAGGTCAAGAAGGACCTCTTGACTTATCTTCACATAGATGGAACTGGTAAAGAAAAGCCTGAGGAACCAGGGGCTCTCCCAAAGCCCATATGACCCCTGAGGAACATATCCTCATATGACCTTAAAAGTAATAATATATTGGTTTATTTAGGCCAACTGTATGGTCTTAAACACCCGAAAGGAAAGTATAACCAAAAATTAAAGTCATCAGTATATTTCTTTAAGAATCCAAGTGATTACACATCCCAGACATTAGACTTAAGTTCTTATGTTATTTAGACAATTGCAGTCACCACCAGCAGTGGCCACTCCTCCGTTCTCATGGGTGCCACTCCTTCGTTCTCATGGGCATTGAGGTTGCTCCTCCGTTCACCCTGGGCTGAGGCCACTCTTCTGCCTGGCCTGGGCTGAGGCTGCTCTTCTGTTTTCCCGGTGCTGAGGCAGCTCTTCTGCTTGCCTGGTGCTGAGGCAGCTCTTCTGCTTGCCCTGTGCTGCCTCCTGTCGTTGCTGCTTCTGCCCAGTCCTGGACCCTAGGGCTGGTGAGGAGATTGTGTCAGTGGAGCAGCATTCAGACACAAGAGACCAGGTTCAGTGACACAGGTCTACTTTATTGCAGGAAGGCACAAGCTTATATAAGGGTAGTGGTCCAATCACAGCACAGCAAGTAGGATACCTTATTAGCATAAAAGTTTTAGTGTCCTATCACAGTACAGCAAGTAGGATACCTTATTAGCATAACAGACAGTGTCCTATTAACATAACAGACTTAACGTCCTATCACAGAATAGTGGGTAGGATGCCTCATTAGCATACTGGGTTTCAGATTACAGAGCCTGGATTCCTGTAAACCACATGACCCTGACTGTTTCTATATCTAAGTGTTGCAATTTGGATTCTAAGGGTGGTGATTAGGGAGTGGCAGCTCTAGGCATCAGAAGCAATTGTCACAAGGCATTCCTTGTGGCTCCAGTGGTCAGGCAGCTGCCTCGGGCCTGCTGTATGGCTGTCAATAAAACTTTCACCCTAGGCTCAAGCCTGTCTCCCACAGACAATTATTTCTCATTGGTGATTTTGTTCCTGATAGGACAGTACTACTCAGGTGTAGGACTTTAAATCTTGGTCTACAATACTGTAGTGCCCACCTGCAGCTGAGGGAAACAATTCACTATTCTAAAATGATGGCTAAATTTGTTTTCTCTCCCTATCTAGAGGCCATTTAAGAGGGAGCTGATCCTAGCCACTCCAACAGTTATCAAAGTGCCTGACAACAAATCCTGAGTTCATCAATCATCAGTCCAGCCTTAACAGACAAAAGTAAAATGAGGAGAAATCTGTTAGATGGATGCTTTTGGGAGCCCTCATCAAGAAATTCCAATGGACTTTAATTTGGACATTTTCTGGTTCCCTGCCTAGAATTTATAATACTAACTACTCTTTCCTTTACTCTTACCCTTACTTTTCCTTCACATTTCCCAGGCACCAGTCAAGCACCTTCCTTTTCTCCTTGTAGTTAAGAGTTATGCAATTTGGGAGTCTTTTAGATAGACCCACTGAAGGGGGTACCTCAATTGCCTCACCCTGCATCCCTGTTCAGCATGGAAGAAGCCAGTGTGGTCTGCGTCCCAATTCCCTGTTGGCAATTTGGGTAAGCCTCTTCAGAGGGTGGTATGATAAGAATAGGAGATAGAAATTGGCTAGGCAGCTAGGGTATAAAGACCCCAAAGAAAAGTAGCCAGTTTCTTTCTTGGCTAAAAGTCAAAATTTCCTTGGGCCTTTTAACAAAGCACTCTGTCACAAAGGGCAAAAACATTAAACGTATTTGGGAGCTCTTATCCTCAAAATATTTTGGGGTTACCTCTTTGGAGGGGGGAATGTTACAATAACATTAGCCCCTTGATTATGCTGTGTCATTTTGACTCTTGCTCCCTGTTTTATACAATTTCTTACAATTGTCACCATTGCTAAAATTACTACCAATCAGACCATGGTCAATTATCAGACTTTGGATTCTCCCGAGATAGATGAGTTGGCTCTTAAAGCTTTTGATGACACTTCTTCATTATAAAACAATACAGTGGAAGATGTTGGGGAACCCTGCTGTTAAGGTCAACTCCTTTCTCAGCAGAGGCTTCCTGCCTGACTTACCTGGAAAGTACTTCCAAGCACAGACGCCTGGCCTTATTTGGAACATGACCTTTGGCATAGTTACCTGCAATAAAACTGCCCCCAGGTTTTTTCTATGTGATAATTAGACATTACCCTATAGCCAGATGATAGGATCCCCCTACCACATGTAAATAAAACATACTATGAGCCCCTGAAGCTTTGGCTGCTGCCTTCACACCATATTTTTCCCTGATCCCCACTGAATAAATGGAGCTGTGTCACTGAATCTGACTCACCAGAAGGTCTTTTCCCTCGTGTTCACTGGCCGTTCTGACCCCGTTCGTCGCTTCTGCTCCCTTTGTTCTCATGGGTCAGTGGCCAACGGCCCAAGAGGGGCAGGAGAGACCCACAGGAACCCAATTGGAACTATCTGTTCCGGTTGTTGCCACAGCCCCACCCATAGCCCTCAGGGCTCCTGGTGACTTCCAAGAGGAAGGGACCCCAAGGTATTGGGGTACACAGCTGCTTAGCTTGCCCAACCAGTACCTTGGCCTGCTCAAAAGTCTCTTGGGTCTTTACATCCCAATCCCATGTAGCACCTCTCTTTATTAGATTATACAGGGGCTGGGTGACCTGAGCAAAGTGTGGTATAAAAATTTGCCAATATCCTAGAAGTCCCCAAAATACCTGTAACTGCTTAGCATTTATTGGTATGGGTTGTTGTAATATTTTTTTCAACTGCTGCACTGGGTATCACGCGAGTTCTGCCTGACCATAAAACTCCTAAGAATTTTACTGCTGTACCGGGCCTTTGTACCTTTGGTGGGTTGATTTCCCATCCTTGTTCCTTCAGGTGTACTTGCATGTTCCCCAAATGAGCTTCCAAATCTGTAAGGCACTCAGAAGGTAGTATTATGCCATCTATGTAGTGGAACCTCCTTACAGAAGGGCAGGATAACAGGGCCAGGTCCCAGGCCACCATCTCATGACAAACCATGGGGCTTTGGAGGTAACCTTGGGGAAGTACTCTGAAAGTCCATTATCATCCATTCCACATGAACGCAAATTGATCTTGAGATTCAGCAGCTAGGGGAATACTAAAGAATGCATTAGCAAGTTCCACTGCAGCATGGAAGGACCCCATTTCCTGTACCAGCTGATCAGTTAGCAGCACAATGTTGGGCACCGCTGCATGAATGGGAGGCACCATCTTATTCAACTCCTGGTAATCTACAGTCATTCTCTAGGAGCCATCTGGCTTCCTGATAGGCCAAACAGGGCTATTGAAAGGGCTCTGGGATGGGTGGATAACTTCTACCCACTCTAGTTCCTGGATGGTTTTAGTAATTTGATCTCAACCCCCAGGCAGCTGGTACTGTTTGATATTCACCACCCTTCGTGGGGTGGACAATTTGACTGGCTCCCACCTTGCCCACCCCTGAGTAATCACCTTTCAACCCTCAGCTGAAACTCTCCCACAGTAGTATGTAGGGTGTGACCCAGCAGGGCATCCACCCCTAAAATTTTCTCTCGAAGGGGAGAGATGCACACCTTGTACTCATGGTGGGTATAGTTGGCCACTCCCAGAATGAGTCTAGTCCACTTTACTCGTATGGATTTATCCCCATACCCCTCCACTGCTATCCACTGGCCCTGATGTTTTAGGGGATTGCCGTGAATTAATGTACACTCTGCCCCAGTATCCACTAGGGCCCATGAGTTTTGTATATTAGTGGGGGACCAATAAATCCTCAATTTGACATGTGACCTCCAGTCACCCAGCATGGCCCTTCCTCTGGAGCAAGGGGTGCAGTTGAAGTTACCCATACCTCCTGGTCCCCAGTTTCTCTTACTTCTGTGTTGAATTGCTGGTTAGGTCTTAAAGCCCTCCATAGGTTCACTAGCACAGCGTTTTGCTGACCATCAGTCTTGTCCTTAACAACTCCTGCTCTGTGCAGCTCCATCCACATCTGTTCCCAGGAGACACAGAAGGGCCCCTTTGCTGAGTTCCGGCCCTTTTCCCTTGTCTACTCACTTTAGCACCTTTTGAACCCTGTTTACATGTTTATCTAAATCATTTAAGTCTGCCAGAGCCTCACCAGCCTTGTACAGGTCATGCCCGACCATAGGGCTTAGCACTGCCACCAAGGCTCCATACCAGTCTCATGGGCCTTGCTGAATCAGTTTCTTTCTGAAATCTCCTGTAAACACAGTCCTTTCTGGGCCAGTGAACTGGGCATCAAATACAGCTTCCCTCATACCCAGTTCCCTCAACAGAGCCTGTCTTTCCTCAATGGTTTTCCAGTCTCTAGTATTAATGGGAATCTCAGCCAGAGAAACCCAATTGTCCCAAATGGCTCATATAAGCCAATCCGTCATGGACTGATTTCCTTCATATTGCCTTAAATTGTGAAGTCTTTGTCTCAAAGAGGAATGAGTGGTTATGTTACTTAAATTCTCTGCTTCTGTAGAACTTAAAATGATCCCATCTGCCCCCATGTCCCATAGCCTCACAAGTCAGGTGACCAAAGGCTCCTTCATAGCTTGTTTAAATGTCTTTCCCAGTTCTAATAATTCTGGTGCTGAATGTTCTCTGATTACCATGGGTTTTCCCTTTCTTTGAATTAAAGGTCAGACCCGAGGAGCATCTCCCACTATCTCTAGGTCACTTCCTTCTTCCTCACTACCCAACTCTTCCCAGGGGTTCCAGGTTTTAGGATCCCAGGATGGACCTTTTATTATCATTCTGATCTGAGCTTTTTTTCCCTTTTGACCTCCTAGACATAAAAAATGGCATACCAACACCTCCATCTCCTTTTCTCGCTTATCTAATTTACCGAAAAGGTCAGAGCCAGTACCGAAGAGGCCAGCCTCATATCCCTCTCCCACTCTAATTCCTCTCTAACACCTTCAGTTTCCCTTCTGGCTAAGGCCCCCACTTTTGACAGATTTCTTATTATCAATAGCAGTGGCCAAGTGGCCTCTGCTTTTTGACATTTCTGTCTCTGGTGTGCTATGCCCAGAGTTTGCAGAATCTGTTCCAGACCTTCTGCTTTTTTCAAGGCATCTCCATACTCATGTTGTGGCCCCCACCAGTCAAGCAGGTGTGCCACCCCATACCATTTACAAGATGGCTACCACCCCGGGATTTCCCCCATCGACCTCGACTGCTTAGAAGGCCTCACCCTAGTTACATATCTCACTGTCCACTGCATTAACCATACCACTGCACCACCCCCACCAAGCCTATGGGAATGGCCCACTAGGTCAACATTTCCTCAGCCCACACTCTCCCCTCACCCCACGTTACTTCGGTTGTTGGTATCTTTCCCCATATCAGGGAAATCATCAACACTCTTCCAAAACTCATTCTCAGTTTTGTTGTAATCTGTTTGTGACACCAATTGTTAGTCAAATTCACTGCTGGGAGGTGCATGTGTCATCCTATCCCCTCCTCTCACGGTCCTTGCAACAACCTGAGAAAAGAATTTGCCAAACCCCGGTTTGAAGAGTCTCAATGAGTTTATTGGACTTGCTAACTGAGCTTGGGGTGTGGGTGTTCAAAAGTCCACACCCAAACATGAATCTCATGGTTCCGGACAGCCTCACAAAATGGCAAAAGACCTGCCTCATGGTTTTCCCAGCTTTTATACCCTTAGCCCCTCCTCTGAAAGCAGCTTTGGTCAACCAATTGGCTGGAAGAGGTAAGGGGAGTGACTCCTTTGCAGAGTGTGGGAAGAAGGTGGGTACATGGCTCATCATCACAGAGTCAGAGGAACATCCAGGGCTGGATCTGTGGCCCCCTCCTGTGAGCTAGAGCTGTGGTTCCCTTCCTGTGAGCTGGAACTGTGGCCCCCTCCTGTGAGCTGGACCTGTTGTCCCATTCTGTGAGATAGAGCTATGGTTCCCTCTTGTGAGCTGGAGCTGTGGACCCCTCATATGAGCTGGCATTCTAGTCCTCTCCTGTGAATTGGAGTTGTGGTCTCCTCCTGTGAGCTGGAGTTGTGGTCCCCTCCTGTGAGCTGAAGCCGTGATTCCCCTCCTGTGAGCTGGAGTCGTGGTCCCTTCTGTGAGCTGGATCTGTGGTCCCCTTCTGTGAACTGGAGCTGTGGTCCCCCTACAATGAGCTGGACCTGTGGTCCCCTCCTGTGAGCTAGAGCCATGGTTCCTGTCCTGTGAGCTGGACATGTGGTCCCCTCCTGTGAGCTAGAGCTATGGTTCCCTCCTGTGAGCTGGAGCTCTGGGTCTTCCTATGAGCTAGAACTGTGGTTCTCCTCATGTGAGCTGGATTTGTGGTCACCTGCTGTGAGCTGGAGTTGTGGTTTCCTCCTGTGAGCTGGAGTGTTGTCCCCTCCTGTGAGCTGGAGCAGTGGTTCCCCTCCTGTGAGCTGGAGTCCTGGTCCTCTCCTGTGATCTGGAGCTGTGGTATTCTCCTGTGGGCTGGAGTTGTGGTCCTCTCCTGTGAGATGGAGCTATGGTTCCCCTCCTGTGAGATAGAGCTGTGGTCCTCTCCTGTGGGCTGGAGTCCTGGTCCTCTCATTTGAGCTGGAGTTGTGGTTCCCCTCCTGTGAGCTGGAGCTGTGGTTCCCCTCCTGTGAGATAAAGCTGTGGTCCTCTCCTGTGAGCTGGAGCTGTGGACCACTCCTGTGATCTGGAGCTGTGGTCTACTCCTGTGATCTGGAGCTGTGGTCCTCTCCTGTGGGCTGCAGTCCTGGTCCTCTCATTTGAGCTGGAGTTGTGGTTCTTCCTATGAGCTGGAGTTGTGGTTCCCCTCCTGTGAGCTGGAGCTGTGGTCCCTTCCTGTGAGATAAAGCTGTGGTCCTCTCCTGTGAGCTGGAGCTGTGGTCCCCTCATGTGAGATGTAACCGATCACCCCAGGAGGGATGATCAGAATGGGTTGTGCTGGATCAGGTGCTCACCCACTGTTGAAGATTAATGCATCTTTCAACTCTTACTGGAGAAGTTTCCTTGTGCAGTAGATGGTTATTAACAAAGAAGGCTTTCTAGTGTGCAGGGAGGAAGGGGCTGCAGAGTGGGTGTCTCTGAATGGGACACCTCTGTCAGGCTTTTGGAGCTCAGGGCTCGGAGATCATTGCAGAGGAGGGGTTGGAAAAATTGTGAGAGCCAGAGGTGGTGGATGACCATGGGGGTGGGCAGAGTTCTCCAGACAGCTGGTCAGTTACTCATATGAACTCACAGAAATGGTGACAGCATGCACAAGTCCTATGCAAGCTCCAGTGAATGGACCCACACTGGAGAACATTTGGGGATTCAAGTTAGACTCTATAGGCTTTATTATATGGACAAAGTACATTGAATTGAGGAGGGGCCAATGTGAAGAGGTGTGGATAGGAGAGGGGCTATAAATTATATTGTATAGAAATTGTAAAAATTCAATAAAAATGCTTAAAAAATGTGCCTGGGTCTAGGAGTGGCTGTCCCCTGCCTTGTAGACTTCAGGAAGGTCGAAAGAAAATGGCCCAGTGCAAGGCTCCCAGAGCTTCTGAGCCACCAAGTCTTAGGGCCAATAAAAGGGTGGGTAACTCCACAGTTCCCCAGACCTGATTGGGGCACCACCAAGTTAGGCCCAATAAATTATCTTGTCTGGGTGTGGTGGGTGTGGAGGCAAATTTGGCAGGGGGGGGACTTTTGTCTGGAGGTCCAGCAAGGTTTGGGAAGGAGGGAGAGCAAAGAAGAGAAAGAGAAAATTCAAGACTATTCCAGTCCTCTCCCAAGATTCTGACCTGGGTTTACACAGAATGCCAATAAAACCTTGAGACAAGAGGCTTGCACCCCTTATGTAGACAAAAGCCACAAAGAACTCAGGTCATGATGGGTGGCAACTTAGTCTGAAAGTAGGTCGGGTGCCAAGATCAGGTAGGGACAATAGATGAAGTAAGTAGTTCTCGAGAGCGATGAACAGGCAGGTCTACTTGTCAGATGGACTTGAATGGACTCATCTAAGGTGGTGGACGATCATGGTCACCAGAGCCAGAGCCATTAGTTACCTTCAGGAGCTGTTATTGAGAGGGCTTGGGGCTGTGGAGATGTCCCTAGAAAACACTCCATGGTTTCAACACCAAAATACTAGAGGGTAGTAAAGAGAATGGAGTCAGAAAAGAATGAGTACCAGACCTTCAATACCACACAGAAAGCAGCATGGCAAGAGGTAGCAAACATCCCTCAGGATGGAGGTGACTACGATGGGGAGGAGGAGTGTTGGGGATTACATAGGGGCTAGGGAGTGAGGAACTGCAGGAGTCTGCTTGCAGATCAGGATATTCTTAAAACATTTATGGTCTCCTTTTCCTGAAATTGTCTGCTCGAGCAGGACAACTGGCTGTCAGCAGGACAGCAGGACAATCTTGGGAAACAGGCTTTCTCAGCAAATAGTTCCTCCTATGTTTCAGGACTGGCTGACAGATAAGGTTGAGCAAGAGAGTCTCAGGGGACTTCTGGTTTTCTGTAGTCAGAGCTTTCTATCAATGGCCATTTTCAGGTTGGGCTTTCTCAAATTAGCTTGAGGCTGTCCAGATTGAGACAGTTGTCCTTCATTCCAGACCCAGAGGACAAATAAATAAAAGGGGCAATGTTCTCTCTGTGGTTTCTTTGTATTGAATGATAGTGAGGAAGACAGCTCAGCATTTATCCTCAAAATCCAGAGGGATGTATATGTGTTTGACCCTGTTAGGTTTTAGGGAGGAGGAAAGAGAGCAGAGTGGGGAGAAAAACCAGTGCCAGTCCTTCAACAGATCAACCATGCATTTATTTGGCAAAGTGAGTGTCAGCAACCTTCCTGTGGGATGGATGGAATGGCAATGGGGAGGAGGAGAGTTACACATTATATAGCGGCTAGGGAATGAGGAAGTGGAGGCAGCTACAGAGGCCTACATGAAGGTCAGGGAACTCTTGAGAAATTTGTGCTCTCTTTTTCCTGAAACAGTTTACTCAAGCAGGACAGGCTGTCTTGGGTAACAGGTGGTCTCAACAAACGGTTCCCCTGAGTTCCAGGAGGGGCCAACCAATCATGGTTGAGCAAAGGGACTTCTGGATTTCAGTAGTCAGGGGTTTCTATCATTCCAGACCCTGAGGGCATAAAAGCAATGGGCAATGGGGGTTTCAATTCACTGTCAGCTGCTCTGAGCTGAGGAAGTTCATCATAAAGAGGGGGCATTCCTTTTGTCTTTAGGATTGATGTCTTTGTTCCTTGAACTCATGTTGGTTCCTCAGGCTCATTAGGTGCCAACACTCTGAGGGGTTGATATCCCTTGGTCAGGAAAAGTTGGGTAATTGTTGAGCCTTGGACTATTTGCTGTAACAGAGTGGAGAGAAATTTTAATATGCAAGGTCTGAATATGAGGACCAGGGTGATCATAATGATGGATCCAGTAAGACTTATTACCCAAGACCCCCAGGAGCCCCAGGAGTCCATCCATCCTGAGGAGTGAATCCTGGCTCAGGACTCTATTCTCTCTCATAGTTGTCTCCCATTTTCTCTCACAACACCAAATAGATTAGTGTAGAAGCAACATTCCTCCCCCACGTAGCACAGATCCCTCCCTTTTCTGCAGTGATGAGGTCTAATCCTCTTTTGTAACACCATGGCAGCTGAGGAGTTTAGCTGAGTGTTGCACTAAATTTTCCCCTTCCTGATCTCACCCTCACTTACTCTGGGTCTTGTGGTCCTGACACAGATTGACACACCTGGCATAACATATTTTTATCTTGGGTTTGCGTGGTTTATATGCCATTTGGGAGAGGATGAGTTACAAAGAAATGGCTTCTCATAACCCCCATGCCATTCAAACCCTGTGATGCACGCTGCAATTTGCCGATTGCGCCCAGAGTTCCCACATGGCCACTGAGCTAATTCTCCATCTCTCAGTGGCTATGCTAACTCTCCTTCCCAGTGTGCATTCACAGCTGTCCTTAGCCCTGCTCCTTATGTGCTCAACTCCTCCCACAAAGGTGGGAAGGAGATGGGGCCAGGGCTTATCAGAGGAGCATTGAAGTCACACTGAGTTTGGAGCATGTCAGTGCTATCCTGTAGCTGATCTCTGTTGGGTGAGTTGACTGTGTTGTATCTGTTGGAGACCTATGGCCATTTCCCCTAAGGCCACAGATCTTGCCATTGTTATTACCAAAAAGAGGGGGTGTACCATGGGGTTTACTTTGACTCTGGTGGAAGTGGGATGGATTCTCATTTCTTTTACTGGAATAACTACAAGATAGGTACCAGGTATAACAGGTCACATTGAGGCCTGGTTGGGAGGTAATAGGAGAAGATGCCCAAAGTACAAGAGAAGTAGGTGCTGTTGGAGGCTTTTGCATCTGTGACTAGTTGAGTGCTTGGGTAATGGGGGTTGACACAGTCTGCTTCTCCAAGTCTGCATCAGTGGACTCTGGAGGCAAGTTCCTGATCATGAAGTGTTAGTCAGAGAGACATTAGACAAGCCTACTCCCCAATAGGGCATTTGGCTCACTCAAAAGCAGATCCAGCAATCCTTTCCCAAATCCAGGCCAAGTCTGTGAAGCTTGGCATGACTGTTGTTTACAAGAGCAAGTGTATTAAAAATTACTTCTGGGAGGTGTGTGTGGCTTTCACCCCCTCTTCCTGCCATCCTTACAACAAAATGAGGTATAATTTCCCAAATTACAGTTTGGGAAACCAAAGAATTTATAGGGCTTCCATACAGATCAGTGGGTGACAGGGTTACTTACAAAAGTATGGATATGCATTGGCTTCCTTCCTACATTGTGGCCAGGACCCTGTGACTCCTGGTGGTGGCCAAAGATGGTGAAGGCCCCCACACTCCTTTCTGGTTTCCCTGTCCCTATCCTTAGTCTTTCCCCCATGTACCACTCAGGCCAGCTGGTTGGGTGGAAGGCATGACTGACTCTCTCTGCCCCCGCCCCCAGAGTGGCCATATGTTGGGAGCTATTAGTACAAGCACAGCCATTATGTACGTTGAGCTGTGGCAGCCTTGCTTGTTTACTTTATGATCTTTCACCGTGACTCAAGAGTTTGTGTGTTTTGCACACCGGTACCGAATTGTTTTGCCAAGTCAGGAGGAATGTGTTGATAATTTAGGGAAGATGGTTAAATGGTGAAATTCACAATAAGTATTTGACCGTTCCTTGGCCCTCAGATAAAGGAGGGAAAAAACAGCTGTTGAAGCTAATTGAGCTAAGCAAACAGTGGCTGTCTCTGATATTCTGAGGTATAAAAAGGCTGAGCTAAAACAAACCAAGGCTGCAGTCTCTACTGACAGTCCTCCCAAGTATCTTTTCTCTGTCTCTTGTTTTTCTTTCATCCTCACTCCCCCTTTTAGGTGCTGTTCATCTTGGCTAGCTGGCACTGGCATCCATAGTCAAGTTTCAAAGCAAGCAGGTGAAACTAAGCTTGGGAAAGAGGCATCTGTCCACAGCTTGCTAGTCTAGCTTTCCAGGTGGAGGACAAGTCCAGCGAGCATCTGGGTAATTGGGTCATTGGGATCTAATACTGGAGGAGCAAAAGGCAAAGGAGTGTTTGAGTTGTGGCCAGGATATTGGGGGTTGGAGCAGATTGGCTGAGATGTGGGTGTAATGTTGGGCTCGCTTAAGGGAGGGGCTGTGACTGGCCTTTGTCAGGAAAGGGGCCTGAGATGGTCTGTTTGGACTCTGTTTGTGTCTTACATGAAGCCATGAGGGAGGGAGGGGCCATGAGACGGGAGGGTGGTCCCCCAGGGGCTTAGGGAGATGATTTGGGGGGTTGTGGGGGAAATCTCTAAGACCTCTGTTACTATGCAGAGAGTTGCTTAGCTTGTATTTGTTGCATCTATCTCATTCAAACATCTGAGACTGAAAATTTGTTCTCAATAGAGAGCAGGATCCTTAATAGTTATCTTCCACACTATACCATGGAAATAATCCCCTGGGCACTTAGCCAGGGAAATTAGTTTATGGAAGGATGGGGATCCTGCCCAGGTCCCAGGGGTTGCAATGCACACAGAGAACCATATATTTAAAAAAGACCAATAAGCACCTCCACAGCTAGGTTCTTCTGTTTCTGGGGCCCTGCCATATGTTAGAAAATTAGACCTGGTTGCAACATTGCAATCACAGGGGACTTTAGTTTCTTGGATCCATAATCGCTACATTCATTATAGTGGAAATGGTAACACCATCTGAAGGAAATGGTCTAGGTTACAAGAGCTTCTGACAAGGATAAAATTCAAGTCCCTGTTGATGTTCAGACCCGAAACTAACCACAGACACAGGGAATGCTTATTTTAAAGATAGCAGGGGGCTCAACACCTTCAAGACGAGAGCCTGAGTGCCCTTTTGCTTTTCCTTTTATTGGTCTTGTAAAACAATTACAGCATAAGAAGCAGAACAGTAAGTGATAACTCACAGGACACATTCTCACCCGCCCCCACTGCTATCTAGGTACAAAGTTCTGTTATGGCTACTGACTGTCTTCAGTAGAACATTCTGGGTTTGGGGATTACAAGATCAAGATGAAGGTTGTTGTGTTAGTGTGCTGGTTGACACCTCCACACAGTTTTTTTTTGTGTGCAAGGAACTTCATGGTATTCCTCCAACCTGCTTGTGACCTTCCAAAGCAGCTTGTCCAGTTAACGCTGTTGCCCAATCTGTTCTCTTTACACTATTTGGTTCCTTTTAAGTCCCCATACCCACCCATCAAAAGTGTCATATTGGTGATTGTTTCTGAACAGAGTGAGATACCATTGGAATCTTGAGTTGAGCAAGCCTTATTTTGGGGTTCATTGAGTTCTGATGTCAGGGTGTTTCACTAAATTTTCCCCTTCCCACTCAACTGGGAGACCAGCTCTCAGTCACTGGGTCTCCTGGTCCTCACACTGGTTAACAAAACCAACCTAACACAGTTCTATTTGGATTTTGCACAGTTTATGACTTCTGGGAGGGAGTGACTCAACTGGGAGACCAGCTCTCAGTCACCGGGTCTCCTGGTCCTCACACTGGTTAACAAAACCAACCTAACACAGTTCTATTTGGATTTTGCACAGTTTATGACTTCTGGGAGGGAGTGACTTAACAAAGAAATGGCTTCTCATAACCCACACACCATTCAAGTCCCATCCGTAGTCTCCATCAGCTTTCCTGTGCCATACCCGTGGGTACTGTCTCACCCTACAGTGTGAGTGCCTCATCTCGCCCTGCAGCATCTTACCCCATGTTTGCTGCTCTTGGCTGGCCGGCCACAGGCTTTGCTCCCTGAGTTTCAGTATAGCCTCAGCTCCACCCCTTAATGGGCTTGACTCCTTCTGTAGAGTGTGGGAAGGAGGTGGGACCATGGCTTATCATAGGAACATCCAGGTCACGCAGGGTTAGAACTGAGGAAAAAGGAGAAGCATTTTACAATTGGGAGAAGATCAGGAAGCTTTTTTTAAGGATGGGAGAGGTGGATCCAGGAGGGGAAGTTCTCTAGCTGCAGTAGGAGATGCTGTCCATTTAGGAGCCAGGGAAGTGCCTTGGGTTTCTGCTGGGAAAACCTGGTCACCTATTTGTAAGATTCCTCTGAATTGTGAAAGGTTGCTGGGGAGAGTAGATGGGTCTTTTTCCACAATTCATGCCTGAGAAAAGAGGGAAGGTTAGCTATTAATTGAGGAGACAAAGGGGAGTTTGTGGGTTGTATACCTACCTGGGGGAAGAATGGGTTTGCCAAACATGGTTTCAAAGGGGCTGTGGTGGGTAGGAGAAGAGAATGAGTCTTTAAGAGGGCTTGTTGCTAAAATTACTTCTGGGAGGTGCAAAAGCCATCTGGTTCCCTCCTCCCATCATCCTTATGACTAAAAAAGGTTTAATTTCTTCAACTATAGTTTGGGGAACTAAAGGGTTTATTGGACTTAACAAACAGACCAATGGGCAAGAGGGTTACTTACAGAAGTATGGGCATTGCAGCATACTACATTGTGGCAGGGACCCTGTGGCCTCCCTTCAGCTGCCCAAGATGGCAAAGACCTTCCCCTCTTTCCTTAGTCCCTTCCCCATGTACAACTCATGGTAGCTGGTTGAATGGAAGGCATGACTGACTGTCTCTGCTCCTCCCCCTCCACCACTGAAAGTTCATTTGTGGTGATTGGAGCAAGCAGGTGAATCCCAGCTTGAGAAGAAGGGGAAGACTTCCACCCAACCCAAGAAAATATCCACCATAACAAGGAGATATTTGTTTCTTTTCACAGGGGTTATGTGAGTGAAATCAACTTTCCAGTCAGCTGCAGGAAAATGTCCCCTCATCTGGTGAGTGGGAAAGGGTGGAGGTCTGAGATTAGACTGTGAGTTAGTTCTTAGGCAGGTGCCACAGTTTAAGGAGAATTGTTGGAGAAAAGTTTTATGTTTAGCTCAGACTGGAAAGTTGAGGAGAGTCTGATTTGCTAGGCTACAGAGGTAGGGAAGATAGGTTATGATTTCTGGGCTTAGGGGAGGAGATTTGGGGTTGGTGGTGTGGGATCCTATGAGGGGAGTGTGGGATTCCCTTTATTTTATATTTAGATCAGGGTGAGTGTGAGCTGCCTCCTTGGCCAATCTGTTGACTATATTATTGGTCAGGGAAATAAATGTACTGCTTGTTCTTCTGGTGTCCTCAGCAATGTGTGATGGCTGCCACAGATGGGTATAAAGCTGCTTCTAGGAGTTCTCTGATTTGAGTGGCATTAGTAATGGATGTTCCCTTTTGAGTTAAGAATTCTCTCTGTCTACATATTAAAATTTTAGGGCATATGATATTGTAGGCATATTTAGAATCAGTACAAATGTTGACCTGTTTTTCCTTGACCAAGTAAGGGCTTGGATGAGTGCTGTAAGCACTACTTGCTGAGAAGTGGTGTGGTGGGGTTCTAGCCTCTACAAAAGTGTTATGAAGTGAGGCAGTGGGGGGGCTATTTTGGGAACTGCTGTTGCTGCACAGTACTATCCTCCAACCAGCAGGGTACGGACAGATACCTTCTTCCCAAGCTTGGTTGTTCTTGCTTTCCTAGGGTCATCACAAACTTGTTGACTGTTGACCTTCAACAAGAAAGGAGGGGCAGGGAGACTCAATCATCCCTCTTAACCAACCAGTCTGCCCTAGTTGGGGGACTAACTAGGGGACTAAGGGGGGGACTAAGTGGGGGGGGACTAAGGGCATATAAGAGGAGAAAACCATAGGAAGGGGTGCTCACCATTTTTTTATGGCTTCTGGAATGTCACGATCCATGTCTGGTTGGAGACTTTCCAGTGCGACCTTGGGGGCAGGGAGCACCTACACTCCTCTAAGTAAATGCTCACCCACTGCTCTGTAAGTAAGCCCAATAAACTCTGGTTTCCCAAACTTCAGTTTGCAGAAAATGGACCTCAGTTTGTTGTTGGGACCAAGGGACTAGGGGGCTGGAGATAATTCATGGCTCCCAGAAGGAATTTTAGCAAGAGCTATCTATGAACCAGTCCACCATTTGTGAGAAAGAGTAATTTTGAATGTGGGAAAGGATTTAGGGTGAAATCTAGAACTCCAGAGCAAGAGTGAAATGGACTATATTTGTCCATAGAGAAAGGAGTATTAAGCTGGAGGGTGGCAGGATTGATGGGGAGGGGGGAGGACTCAAAGATGAGATTAGGATCCAGAAGAAAAGCATGGAGGGCTTGTATTCTGGAAGGGGGCAGGGAGAAGAAGGTGCTATGACTTAGAAAATCTTTGAGTGAATGTGTTGAAAGGACATGTAGTGGGTTATAGAGTGAGATTTTGTTAGCTTTGAGTTTTAGGAGGGCGGCTTCAGCTAAGGTTTGCAGGCAGGGAGGCTAGCCTTTGGAGAACATATTCAACTGTTTAGACAGATAAGCTACAGGAGAGTGTCTCCTGCCTTTTGGCAGAGTACTGCTAATGCCTGCCCTTGGTTAGAATGAAGGAAGAGAAAATAAGGGTTTGAGAAGGTGGAGGAACATTAGAGTTGAGACTTGGGAGGGGCATGCTTAAACTGATCTATGGAGCCTTAGAGAGAAAGGGGAGAAAAGAGAGGTTCTTCTATGGTTCCCTTTGTAGCCTCATAGAGGGAATGAGCTATGCATGAGAAATTAGGAATCCAGATGTGGAAAAAGATAAACAGTCCTAGTACAGCCATAAGGTCTCTTTTTGTCTTGGATAAGAATATATGGTGTGAGCAGTTTCTGAATTCAAGACTCAGGGATAGAGTGGCCTTTATGGCAAATAGAGAGGCCCAAGTATCAAATAGCAGAAGAACGGATCTGTGCCTTGTCCTTAGACACCTGATAATCCCAAGAGCATTGAGGAGGGCTATGGACTGACAAAGATTATTCTGGTGAGTGGAGCTGTAGAGAAGGAGGTCATTCACACACTGGAGAAGGAAACTTGGGGAGAGATCTAGGGAGGCCAGGTCCTTTTGTAGGGCCTGGCCAAAAAAATGGGGGCTGTCCCTAGAACCCTGGGGCAGGAATGTTTGAATTAATTGCTGAGAGATTAGAGTGTCAGGGTCCTCCCAGGTAAACACAAAAAGAAGGGTGGAAAGGGGTTGTAAGGGTATTGTGAAGAAGGCATCTTTTAAGTCAAAATCTGAAAAATAGGAGGTGTTCGTGGGGGTGGAGGAAAGGAAAGTATGGGTTAGGGACAACTTGGAAATTGGGAACCATGGCCTCATTATTTTTTTGGAGGTCTTGAACTAGGTGAAAAGTCCTGTTAGGCATTCTTTTTTTGTCTTTTTGTGACAGGGTCTCCCTGCTATAGCCCCAGCTGACCTTGGAACTCACTATGTAGACCAGACTTGCCTTGAACTCAGAGAGATCCACCTGCCTCTGCCTCCTGAGTGCTGGGATTAAAGGCATGTGCCACCATGCATGCCACCTGTTAGGCCTTTTAACCCCCAGGATTGGAGTGTTTTGTGGGGAATGAAGTCCTACTTGAATAAGGTGTTGGATGAGGGGTTTCAGGCCCCTCTTCAGTGTTTGGGGTCAGGTGATATTGTTTTGTATGATATAGGAGGAGGGGGTTTTAAGGAGATGAGGATGGGGAAGTCGTGTCAGGCAATGGAAGAATTAGTAGAGTCCCACACCCGGGACTGTACAAGGGGTAGTAGTGGGGTGGGGTGCCGGAATATTGGGTTTTAGTGGCTGAACTGAAGCTTGGGGGAGTGATGGTGACTCACCCAACTCCAGAGTTAGAAGAAAAATAGAAGTTGTCTCCAGGGGAGGGATATTAATGGAGACTTCTAATTTAGAGAAGTGGTCTCTTCCCAGAAGGAGAAGGGATCAATTAAACATAAGTATGAAGGAATGTGTTAAATAGAGGTTGCCAAATTGGAAAAGGAGCTGGGAGTACCTTTGCTTGTATGGGAACTCCTGACAACATGGTAATGGTAAAGGGAGATGGGATTGTGTCTCCCGATCATTCTGTTGTACTAAAACTTACTTCTGGGAGGTGTGCGTGACTTCTGGCCCCCCTCCTCCCACTGTCCTTATGACAAAACAAGGTATAATTTCTCCAAACTAAAGCTTGGGGAACCAAAGAATTTATTGGTCTGCCATATAGATCAGTGGGTGAGGGGTTACTTACAATGATGTGGGCATGCATGGGCTTCCTTCCTACATTGAGGTTGGGACCCTGTGGCCTCCTGGAAGTGGCCCAAGATGGCAAAGGCCATCCCCTCTCTCTGGCTTACCCTGTCCCTATCCTTAATTCCTCTCACATGTACCACTCAGGCCAGCTGGTTGGATGGAAGGCATGATTGACTCTCTCTGCCCCTCCCCTCCATAGTCCATAGTTAAGTTTTTTATGGCATTGAAGCAAGTAGGTGAAATTAAGCTTGAGAAGGAGGCATCTGGCCACAGCTTGCCAGTCTAGCATGCCATGTGGAGGGTAAGTTCATACAGCATCTGTTAACAAGGGAAATGAAGCCCCTATGTCCAAGACAAAAGAAATTTGTCTACTATCCACCATCCCTGTTACCCTGAGTTCAGATGAGCCTGCTGGTACCCCCAGCTTGAGTCATTGAACCCAGGCCTCCTTATTGTATCAGTGCCATTGGCAAGTGGGGAGAAGTGGAGGTTTCGGGTGGGCAGAGGGTCCCGACGGACATTCCCACTTCCAGTGTTCCATTGTCTGCAACTAGGGAATGCTCTGGTAGGAGGTTGGGGTTATGGCAGTCTTTAGCCCGGTCCTTTGCACCTGAAGTAAGGACCTGATGAGTTGGCTGTGTAGCAAGCAGGGACAGGGGAGGGAGGTGGCAGCCATTCCTGGAGGGCAAAGGACAGAAATTGAAACCGAGCTTGGTGGTCTTTGTGATCCCTTTCTCATTCTTTTCCTTTCCCGTTTGATTTCCTTGTCTGTATTATTAAAGACCTTGAATTCCACTTCAAGGAGCTCATTTTGATGTGTCAAGGATCCCTTTTCTAACCTCTGCAGTTTGTACCTGACATACAGGGCTGACTGTTCCATAAAATTAACATGGAGTAGGATGGTGCCCTCCAGGGACTCTGGATCTAGGCTAGTTTAAATTTGGGGGCACCATCCATGAGTAAATTTTTTTAAAGTGCTGGGTTTTCTGCTGGTCCCTGATCACTTCTTTAATTTTTCTAAATTAACTTTAGAGTGAGTCTTTTGCTGCATACTTTTGGCTTGGCAAGTGACAATTAACTGGAGGTGTTGAATTCCTGTTCCCTTAGCTTGGTGATTATAGTTTGGCTTGGCTAGGGGCACAACCTCTGCTCCCCTTGGGGAGTGGTAATCCTACTGTTTAGTGGATCAGCATATTACTGGGTTGCTTTCCAAATGTGGGCCTATCTGCTTGCAGATAAGGTGGAAGTGAATATGTAATAGACATCATGCCACATTAAAGTATAAATCTGCCACAGTTTAGTGAATTTTTTCCTGAAATGGAGGGGATTTTCCTAATAAGACACCAGTTTTTCCTCAATATGATTCATTTCCACTATAGAAAAAGGGACATGAATCTGAGTAGGATGTCATCTCTTCCCACCACCTCCCTTAAAGGGAACATGTGGTTCTCAAATGGGTAAGAGGAGGGGAGGTGGCTTCAGAAGGATGGGGATTGGGGTGGTGACATACTAGGGGAAAAGTTGGGGGTAGGGGTACTTGTAGTAGAATGTTGGGGAGTTTGGGGTATTAGGGGAGCTGAAGGAATGTGGAGAGATTAGGAGAAGGGATGGGGGTTAGTTAAGGGCTTCTGGGGGGTTATATGGGGGTGGTTCATCTGCTGGATCAAATTCAGGGTGTTAAGTACAGTTCGTTTTCCTTGGTTTGGCGTTCAGGATCTGGCAAGATAGGAGGGTTTGATAGGCGGAGCAACAGTTACAGAGAGAGGGTTAGCCCAAAGAGCAAAAAAGCCTTGGGCATACAGAACCTTGGACCACTTCCCATTTCCTTTGATAAAGTTGTCTAGATCAGTGAGGATATTGAAATTGAAAGTGCCAAATTCGGGGAAGTGATGGCCAGTGTCTAGTGTATATTGAGGACATATTTGTACCAAAAGCCAAATAAGTGTGACCAGTTTGAAATCACATAAGTAGAGCTCTTTTAGATTAGCATGGAGACAGGCTAAGGATATGTCCTTTGGAATAGACAATCTAGCCCATGATGTGTTCAGGATCAAGGTAGGAATGGAATGAGGGTCAGATTTAGCCCCCCTGAGGCATCCCTTGAGGTCCAGATTGTATTGAAATGGGCCTGGTGTTGGGGAAGGGGTGTTCCCTGCCTCCCAGATGCCAGATGGTCCAACCCAAGGAAAAAGGACCCAGTGGGAGGCTTCTGGAGCCTCGTCAGGATTCTTAGGACTGAAGGAAAATGGGGATAGCTCCTGGATTTCCTGAGTCCTGATCAGGGTGTCTCTGAAATAGGCCCCAACAGATTACCTTATTCTGGCCTGGTGGATACAAAGTAGAGGCAAATGGAGAGTGGCTTCTTATTTAGAGGTCTGGAAAGGTGTATAAAGGTGGGAGCACAGGGAGAAGGAAGAAAAAAAGTGAAAGAATGTCTTGGCCCTCTCCCAAGAGCCTGACTTGGGTTTATGCAGAACACAAAATGTCTAGATACAAGTCTTGTACCCCCTATGGTAGGCTGTCAAGCCACAGGACCTTCAGGGTCTCTGGTGATGATAGGTGGCTGTTTAGTCCAAAAGTAGGCTGTGAGGATGCCTGTGCTCCCATTAGATCAGGGCCCAAATTTGGGTGGGGATGTTAGGAGAAGTAAGAGATTCATGAGAGTGGTGGTTAGGCAGGTCATCTGTTGGGTGGGTTTGAATGGACTCAGCTAAGTTGCCAGAGTATCACAGTCACCAGAGATAGAGCCTTCAGTGGCCTTCAGGTGTTGGTCTCAAGAGGGCTCAGGGCTGCTGGGATGGGCCTCAAAAACCCTCCTGGGTTTTGGCATCAAATTTTAGGTTTTAGAGAGGAGGAAAGAGAGTGTAGTCGAGAAAAAAACAGTGCCAGTCCTTCACCAGATCAAACCTGCGTTTATTCAGCACAGCGAGGGCCAGCAACCTTTCTGTGGTATGGAGGCAGCTGCAATGGGGAGGGGGAGAGTTATAGACTATATAGTGGCTAGGGAATAAGGAACTGGAGGCAGCTGCAGAGGTCTGCATGCAGGTCAGGGGACTCTTGGGAAGTTTGTGGGTCTCCTTTCTCTTAAACTGTTTGCTCAAACAGGACAGATTATCTTGGGTGACAGGCGGTCTCAACAAACATTTCACCCTGAGTTCTGGGAGTGGCTGACTGACAATGGTGGGGCAAATGACTTCTGGTTTTCTGTAGTCTACCCTATGGTGTAGGTCTTCCCCTGTTTGGTTGTGGTGGACTGGGCAAAAGCTCATATATGGTCATAAAAATAAAGTTGAAGACAATTGATTAAGCAAGGAATGATGAGCAATAGTAGCAAAAGTGCCATGGCTGGTCCCAGGAATGGTTGTAGCCAAGAAAATCAGTCATCCCATATGCAGGGTTTATTCTCGTGAATCCTATCAATTTCTTGTTTCATCTGGTCTACTTGTTGTTAAATAATGTTAGATTTCAGATGGCAGAGTACAGGAACAGGAGGCAGGTAAAGAAACCAAAACTGATCTCAACAGACAAAACCATGTTTATTAGCACAACGAGGGGCAACAACCTCTCCCCAGGAATGTAGGTTGTGTGTGGGACAGAACTGGTCAGAGATTTTATAGGGAATTTAGGAGAATTCTTGTAGGAAGAAGTTGAGGTAGCTGCAGAGGGGATATGCAGGTCCAGTCATTCTTGAGAAATTTACGGTCTCCTTTTCCTGGAATTGCTTGCCCCAGTGATAGGTTGTCTTTAACTATGAACGTGACTTAAGTGACAGTAGTTAAGAAATAGTAGCTAAGTGGCTAGTGTAGACACCTAGTTTTTCTGCAATCCTGGCATTACTTAATTCCAGACCTTGAAGGGTAGGGAACAAGGAAGAGAAAGGTGGAACAGGGTCACAATGGGGCTGGGGTCATTGAGTCATCTGGCTACTTGTTAGATTTAGAAGGACAGATAAAGAATGAAGTTTAAAGACCAGAGCCAGACTTTTCAGCAGACTGAACAGGGTTTATTCAGTGAAATGGCAACAGCTTCTCCATGGGAAAGCATCTGTGCAAAGGTGGGAAGAGGTGGTGGTAGGTTTTATATTGCTGGAAATTAAGAAAACACACACGCTTGTGAGGTCTGAGTTTAAGGTGTCCTTTGACCCTTTTCCTGGGTTGTTTGCTTGAGCAGAACAAAGAAGCTGTTTTCAGCTTGGATGGCTAGCTGATAACGGGTACAAGGAGAGCAGAGAGACATCCTGGCAAGAGGGGTGAGTTTTCTGGCTTTTCTGCCACTGTTGCATTCCATCACTACATTGTGCTGAGCAGGGGCAACACTGGTGATGGGGACAAGTGTTCTTGCTCAAGTTCTCATAGGGGCTAGTATCCTTTGGCCAGGAAGAGTTGGGTGTGGGATTGTGTAGTGAAGGCCTGTAGGCTTTGCTGGAACATATTAGAGAGAAATTTATAGTGCAAGTTCCGAAGATGAGAGCAAGGGCTATCATGAAAATGGGCACAATAAAGGGGGCTAGCCATAATGCCCAGGTACCCCCAAATCCTGTGAATCTTGAAGAGGAAGTTTTAGCTCAAGATTTTATTCCTTCTTGGGGTTGCCTGGTATTCACCCTCATGACATCCAATTGGTTTATATGAAAGCAGCACTCCTCTCTCAACATTGTACAATTTCCTCCATTTTCTGCTGTTATGAGAGCTAGTCCTCTTCTGTTTTGTAATACCATGGCTGCTAAGGAGTCTAGCTGGATCTGGAGTGTTAAGATACTTTCCCTTACAAGGGCAAGGTAATTCTCAGTTGGCTATGTTGAATTTTTTGAAGCCCAATGGCCATCCCTCCCAGGCCCATGGTCCCTGCCATTGTCATTCCCAATAGAAAGGGGAGTCCCATGGGATTTCTCCTAACTCAGGTGTGGGTTGGGGACTTATCTCACTACTAGGAATAACTAAAATATCAGGGACCAGAAACACAACTTGGCAAATTGGCTTGTTTTCGGGGTAATAGGAGAAAATGCCGGTGGGGCAAGTAAAGTTTATACTGATAGCCTCTAGGGTTTTGGGTATAAGGATAGCAGCTGCTGATAAGGATTGCAGGCAAGGGGGTCAGTCCCTGGAGATTAGGTCTAGTTGTTTAGACAAATAAGCAGTAGAGAATATGTGTCTTCTGCCTTCTAACAAAGGATTGCTAATGCCTGTCCTTGGCAGGAGTATAGGAAGAGAAAGAAAAGCTTGAGAAGATTGTGGAACACTCACTCAGGGAGAGAGTGCTCTTGAGCTGTTCTATGGAGCCTTTGAGGGGTGTGGTGAGAGAAGGGGTTCTTCTATGTGTCCTTTTGTAGTTTCATAAAAGGGGTGAGATATTTGTGAAAAATTGGGAATCCAAATGTGTAAAAAGTTAAAAAGCCCCAGGAGGGCCAGGAAGGCCCTTTTTGTCGTGGACAAAGGGTAAGTGAGAGGTTCCTGTATGCTGGTAGAGGGGAGAGAACAACCCTTGGATAAGATAGACCTGTGTTGGAGACACTAGACTTGCAGACTTTAGCTTTATCTTTAGATACCCAGTTGCCCCAAGACCCCAGAGCACTGAAGAGAGTTGTGGACTGGCAGAGATTATCCTGGTTGGTGAGGCTACAAAGATCATCTACATATTAGAGAATGAAGCTAGGAGAGAGATCTAAGGAAGCCAGGTCTTTCTGCAGGGCCTGGCCAAAGAAATGGGGGATATCCTGGAGCCCCTAAAGTAGAACTATCCAAGTCAGTTGTTAGGAATTTAGGGTGTCAGGGTCTTCCCAGGTGAAGGAGGAAAGAGGGGAGAGACTGGGACAGAGATGTGGTAAAACACAGCTTTCAAACTGAAAACTGAAACACAGGATGTATTAGGGTATGGAAGATAGAAAGTATAAGGGCTAGGGACCACCGTGAAAATGGGGACTGTGGCCTTGTTAATTTTTTGGAAACCTTGTTGATAGGTAGAGAATGGGCAGGAGCGAGCGGCTTGGATGGAGAGCACGAGTGGTTGGATGAAGCACGGAGGCTCAGATGGAATCCTCACAGATTTATTTCGCTCGGGGCACCTTTCCCTCGGGAAGGGAAAGATGTCCACGAAGGGAAAGAATGTAAGGGAAGAGAAGGGAAGGGAATGGGGAAGGGGAAAGGGGAAGGGGAAGGGGGAAGGGGGAAGGGGGAAGGGAAGGGAGTCAGGGAAAGATGTAAAGGATGTCCACGGGTTGTAAGCTGGGACTTTACATATAGGGGCTTTAGGGTGTGGAAGGGGGGAATGTTTGGGGGAGAGATCAGGGAGGGGGAAGCAGGTAGGATTAGGGTGTGGAAGTGTTTTCTTTTTCCTCTTAAGATAAGAGGAACTCTGTTTATCTTATCTTTGGAGGTCAGAGGAAAGGCAGGCTGCTTCTCAGCAGAGTTTGTAGGTCCCTGTTGGGGAGGGGG
>NW_008333794.1:2638598-2639011 GCF_000622305.1 Nannospalax galili
GGAACCTCCCACACACCGGTGTGATTTCGAGCAAGTAGAAAAGAGTTGGGAGAGGTTCAGCAATGTGGTGCGTGACCAGCCAGTAGGAAACAAAGTAGAAGGTAGTGGGCCTGGAGGCCGAGATGGGCCGGGAATGGAGACAAATGGAGAGGCCTAGATGAAGCTCAGAGTAGCCAGTGAATGGAGGGAGAGGAGAGAGAGAGGGAGAGGGAGAGTGAGAGAGAGAGAGGGAGAGCGAGAGAGAGAGAGGGAGAGCACGCATGCATGAGAGAGAGAGAGAGAGAGAGAGAGAGAGAGAGAGAGAGAGGGAGAGAGGGAGAGAGAGGAGAGAGGAGAGAGGGGGAGAGGGAGAGGGAGAGAGAGAGAGAGAGAGAGAGAGAGAGAGAGAGAGAGAGAGAGAGGGAGAGAGGAGA
>NW_008333794.1:2639216-2648407 GCF_000622305.1 Nannospalax galili
GTGACCAAGAAGACCATGTTTCCCTTAGCCCGTTTTCTGTGTCTGCACCACTCCTGGTGCAGATGGCCTAAGTGAGAAAGCAGTGTTCCTTCATTCAGCTCTTTCATTCACCTGAGCATATCACCTATTCTTGGAGAGAAGTTGGAAGTGGATGAAGAGATGATAGTGGTATCTGATAGGTAGAGAATGGGCGGGAGCGAGCGGCGCGGATGAAGGCACCGAGACACAGATGGAATTCTCAGTGGGACACAGATCTATTTCGCACGGGGCACCTTTCCCTCGGGAAGGAAAAGATGTCAGCTCACAGATTGTGAGCTGGGACTTTACATATGGGGGCTTTAGGGTGTGGAAGGGGGGGGTGGAAATCAGGGAGGGGGAAGCAGGTAGGATTAGGGTGTGGAAGTATCTTCTTTTCCTCTTAAGATAAGAGGAACTCTGCTTATCTTTGGAGGTCAGAGGAAAGGCAGGCTGCTTCTCAGCAGAGTTTGTAGGTCCCTGTTGGGGAGGGGGAGGGGGCTGCTATTGGAACCCTAACACTTGTTAGGTTTCTTAACTCCTAGGGGGTTTGAGAACACAGATGGTGGTAAAAAAATTTTTACAGTTTAAGTGGGAAGCATGGTATGTGCAGGGGTATTATGTAGGGAGTAAGTAGGGACTAAAAGTTCTGCCTAGAGGAGGCAGTGAGTGAGGGTCTTTAAACCCCTCCTTGTGTTTGGTTTTATGGGATATGGTTCTTGTGTGGTATAAGAAGAGGGGGTTTTTGGAGAAACAAGAATGGGGGTGGGTGATGTCAGGCTGTAGAAGGATTAGCTGTGTCCTAGACTTGGGAGTGTACATGGAGTAACAGTGGGTGGCAGGCAGGTGTGGTAGGTGATAGAGCTTAGGGTCAGGGCAACCCCCACCCTCCTGATTTTGCAAGCCCCCAGGAAATGCAGGAACTGAGTCAGTGTAAACAAGCCACATGCACCCATGACATAGGAC
The DNA here is from genome assembly GCF_000622305.1 of Nannospalax galili. NCBI lineage: Eukaryota > Metazoa > Chordata > Mammalia > Rodentia > Spalacidae > Nannospalax > Nannospalax galili. The sequence continues at coordinate 2,640,198 of NW_008333794.1, forward strand.
ACAGCAACTGCAAGAGCTGTTTTAAGCCCAAGATGTTTTGCCCCCAATAAGTCTCACAGTGCACATACCATGTCCCACCTAAACTATAAAATTTTTTTTACCATCATCTATGTTCTTAAACTCCCTATAAGAACTTCCACAGTGGCCATTAGACTGCTGGTTTCTTTTACTCCTAAGATGAGCACCGGCCCCTGGGACCCTCCAATACACTTTACATTCCCTGAGTCCTTCTGCGTTTTTCCTGTGATGATCCTTACTCCAATTTACATAACATTTTGGTCCTGTGACTCAGATTGCCATTTTTGGAGGTCACCAGGAAGGACTCTGGCTCCTGCACTCATTACTGATTCGGCCCTGAGGTACCTCCACTCCCTTCCCCTTTCTCCTCATTTCTCTCTCTCTCTCTCTCTCTCTCTCTCTCTCTCTCTCTCTCTCTCTCTTTCCCTTGCCCCTCCCTCCCTCTCTGACTCTCCTCCTAGATTTACTTTTTTCTTTTGATTCACTTCAAGGTCATTCCCAGACCTAGCATAAGGCCACTAGATGACACTGGTCTCTGTGACTGTTGAACTGCCAGCACAGTTACTGTTCTTTGCCCAAGCCCACCTGGCGGGTAGACCTGCCTGCCTGTTGTACTCAATTCCTTTCTCTTAGAGTTCCTTTTGTCTGGTGACTGGCCCTCTCAAAGGAGCACAGCTGCTTTATTGGCAGTCTATGTAAACCTTTTGGGTTTTGACTCTGTGAACCAGGATATCTCTGTCTGTCCCTCCCTCCCTCCCTTCTTCCCTTCCTCTTTAACATGCCACACTTCCAGAAGACTTCCCAAGCCTTAAAAAAAATGCACTGGTATGTCAGAAAATCTCACATACTTTCCCCTCCCTAGTTGCAGGATGCTGCCTCTAGGGACTTGGGACACTCTCTTTCTCAGGGCTGCACTCCATTGGGGGACACCCCTCTGGACAGTGGTCCCACACTCATTTACCTGCAACACCTCTCAGTCCATGTCTCTCTCCTTCCTTCCTTCTTCCTGCTCCCTAAGTCTACTGGCCTCTCCCCTCAACTTGCCTGTCTCCTCAGTCCCTCAAGCCATTAGGGCTCTTAGACACAGTTAGGCCAAATGCCACAAATTCTTCTGTACCACTGTCTGGTCTAAGTATAAATTAGACAATGGCTGTCTGGAAAAATACTGGAACCTTACATTTCAATATCTTAACAGATCTAAACAACTTCTGCCAGGGTAATGGCAAATGGTCTGAAATCCTTTATGTCCAAGCTTTCGTTGCCCTCCTCCCAAGATTCTCTCTCTGCTTCCTGCCACATGCACCAGGTCCTCCTTGCTAAGACCACCCCAAGCGAAGCAGAGCCTTCCATACCCCCTCTTTATTCTCTCAAGTCAGCCTTCAACCCTGAGCTAGCAGACAAATGGCCCCTATAGGACTTCCACCTCCCCCTTCCTCCTCCCAGCCACCAGCACCTCCATCTTCCACCACTGCTCAACCACCTCTCCCTCCCTCCTCCTCTCCACCTTGCTTTCACCACCCCACACCTCTACCTTCACCCAAATCCCTTGAGAAGACCCTCATCAAAAGTCTGCACATCCTTCTCTCTCCTTCCTACCATTCTCCTCCTCACTCCCCAACCACCTCATCACAAGGTCTGTCCATTCCTGCCCCTCCCAAGACTAATGGGATCCCAGAAACCCCAGTGACATGGAAGATACCCGACCCCTCTAGAGAAGGGACTTCTCCTTTCCAGCTGCCCAGGGACCCTCCCCCTCTCCTATCTCTTGGCTCACCTGTTCTCACTCAGATCCCCAACTCCAAACCCCTGATGTTGTCTTTCCTCTCAGGGAAGTGGCAGAGATGAAGGGAGGAGGTCTTCAGGATCCATGTCCCTTCTCCCTTAGTGATCTCTCTCAGATTAAACATAACATAGGATCTATTTCCACTGATCCAACTTGTTTTATTAAGGAGTTCAGATACTTGACACTCAGGTATGATCTAACCTGGCATGACATTTTTGTGATCCTCCAGTATACCCTCACCCCAGACAAATGGAATAGGATTTGGAGAGCTGCCCAAGATGCCAATGAGCTCCATATGACTGACCTGGCCCACCCTATTGGGACTGTGGGTGTTCCTCGACAAGACCCTGGGTGAAATTAACAGCTTCCACCAGAGGGGCAGTTTGGCCCATCGCCAGGAAGGGCTTCCAGAGACCACATGGTCACCTGTATTTTGGCAGGCCTCTGGAAGGCCTCTCCCCACAAGGTTGTTCGTTTTGACAAGATGAGAGAGATTACCCAGAACCATACTGAAAACGTGGCCCAATTTCTAGCCAGACTAACTGAGACACTAGTCCAGTACACAAGGTATGACCCAGAATCTAGAGATGGCCAATTTATGCCCAACCATCACTTTATCTCACAGTTAGGCCCTGATATTAGGAAAAAGTTTAACATTTAGAGAGGGGACACAAAACTCCCCAGGGTGTTCTGTTGGAACTGGCATTTAAGGTATTTAATAACCGAGAAGATCAGGAAAGGTAGACAAGATTGCCCTGTCTTGACAAAAATACCAACTGATGGCTGCAGCCTTGAAGGAGCCTCCAAAGAAGTCTACAGACACCAACAGGGCTCAACAACTGCTGCCAGGACCCTGCTTCAGATGCAGACACACCAGGCATTGGGCAAAGCTATGCCCCAACACATGATTACCTCCTGGACCCTGTCATCAGTGTGGGCAGTGAGGTCACTGGAAGGTTGAATGTCCTTCTTTGCTGCACCAAGGTAGGCCAATCACCTACCTGACCCCCACCCACTTCACAGGAGTCTGTGAATGATCTTCTGGGCTTGGTGGCTGAAGACTGATGAGGCCCTGGCTCTTTGGCCCCACCTCCTCACTGACAATCACCATGGAGTAGCCCAGGATAACGGCCACAGTGGCTGGTAGGAATATTTCATTTGCCATAGACATGAGGGCTACATGGTCAGTCCTTCCTACCCTGGCAAGATTTTTCCTCACTGACATCTGTGGTGAGGGTTGATGGAAAGTCCCACACACCTACAAAAACAGGACCCCTATCTTGTGTATTCTGGGAAACCCCCCTAACCCACTCATTTTTGGTCATGCCTTCCTGCCCAGCTCCATTACTTGGTAGGGACCTTAAGCAAAAACTCTCCTCCCTCTCCTTCCTCCCTTCTACAGTCTTTATCCTCTCACCCATATCTCCTCCCCCTAGGATTGGGGTCTGGCCACTCCCAGCATCTGAGGTTGACCCCAAGGTCTGAGACACCTCAACCCTGGGGCTGGCCTCCCACCACATCCCAGTTCATATCGCCTTGAAAGACCCCTCTACATACCCTTGCAGAACCCAATATCCTATTGCTCTCAAACACTGACAGGGACTCAAACCCATAATCCAGATGCTCTTGAAGGCCCACCTCCTCAGACACAGCTACTCTCCCAGTAACACCCCTATTCTCCCCATTCTTAAACCAGACAGGTCCTATTGTCTAGTTCAGGGCCTTCACCTCATAAACTCAACTGTAATACCCATTCATCCAGTTGTCCCCAATCCCCACACTCTAACACATCCCCTCCTCAACCACCCAGTTTACTGTCTTAGACCTTAAGGATGCTTTTTCCCCCTGTTCCCTTACATCCTGACTCCTATGACGTTTTTGCATTCACCTGGGAGAACCCTGATTCTGGGGCAGCTTCCCAACTAACCCGAACTGTCCTGCTGCAGGGATTCCAGGATGGTCCCCATTGTTTTGTACAGGCCCTAGCCTGTGACCTAACCACCTTAGACCTTAGCCCTTTTACAGACCTGAAATATGTAGATGATCTCCTTCTTTGTTCTCCATCAATTTCACTGTCCCAGGACCATACAATTAAATGTCTCAATTTCTTAGGAGATAAGGGATATAGGGTCTTCCCAGCTAAGGCAAAACTTTCCCTTACCCAGGTTAAATGCCTGGGTTTCCTCCTCACCCCCACTTCCTGTCACTTACCTATAGATAGGACAAACTATCTAATGTCTTTAAAACCTAGTACTACCAAGAAAGAAATCCTGCCCTTTCTAGGCATAGCAGGATATCTGCACACCTGGATCCCTAACTTTGCCCTCCTTGCGAAACCTATGTGGCCTCCAAAGGAAACTCATCTGAACCTGTGGAGCCTCAGGGACCAATAGCAGTGGCTTTCCATGCCATCCAGAAGACCCTTCTGGAGGCATCGGCCTTGGCTCTTCCTGATCTGGGTTCCCACCTTCCTGTTGTATGTAACTGAGAACAAGGGATTAGCTCTGGGGGTCTTAGGGCAGATCAGGGAACCTACTTTTGCCCCTGTAGCCTATCTCTCAAAACAACTGGACACCACTGTCTGTGGGTGGCAGCCTTGCTTCTGTGCCCTGGAAGCAGCAACCCTCTTATCCCAGGAGGGAAACAAGCTCACTCTGGGTCAGCCCATCTCTGTTTTCTCCCCCCATCGCCTTAAAGACCTACTCACTAACTCGTCTCTCGCTGCTCTCCACCCCTCCAAGCTACAACTCTGTCATGCCATATTTCTCAAAAACTCCTCACTGTGGACTCATGCCCCCTCTCAACCCTATCTCCCTTCTTCTCTCAGCCACACTGCTCACTCACACATGCCTAGAAGCACTCCAGGAACTCCCTTACCAAGATTCTATAATTTTGCTTGAACCCTTACCCAACTCGACTCTGACCTGGTTCATTGATGGCATTTCATCCTTCATCCCAAAAGGGACCCACAGGGTAGGATATGCCATAGTGTACCTCAAGGACATCATCAAGACCAGACCATTATCCCCTAGGACCATCTCACAGAAGGCAGAACTTATAGCACTCAACAGGGCCCTGACCCTGGCCAGGAACTAGAGTCAATATTTTCAGATTTTAATTATGCCTTTGTTACTGAGTTTTCTAGGGTCCCTTGCCCCTGGAGCTATTATGAAAACCACATAACATAGCTTTATCTGAATTTTTCATAGTTTATATCCTGGGTAGGGGAAACAAAGTAATTTACAAAGGCGAACATCCAGTACTCCATAAAAAAGTGAATACCCTGCACCCCATTCTGCTCCATGGCTCAGCAGCACACCGTTACAGATTGCTTCTGTGCCATGCTCACAGTCACCATTAGCGTTCACCCACATCCTGTGGGCCTTTGGTCTCGCCTCAGGTTGGTAAATGCTGGGCCATTCTTTTCTGTGCTGCTCCATCCTGCGCTCTGCTTCTGTTCCAAGATGGCGCCAAAAGCCCCTCACTCATCAGCTAACTCTCTGCAGTCAATTCTCTGCAGCAGGCCTTGCCCCTCAGAGAAACCAGGCTCCTTGGGAAACACTCCACCTCTGCTCTTACAATCTTTCTGCCAAACTTCCCCTAAGGACCCTGAGCCTTGGAGGGGGTGACAGATGTGGGGCTATCTCTCTAATATCATGGCCAGATAGTGACTTCTTGGGCCTCCCCATTATTCATCTTCAAGCTGTGGCCATTGATCTATCTCAGCGGTGTTTCTTCTACTATAAAGACAAATGGAAGGAAGTAGAAACATTTAAATAAACATGAATGTAAATACAAATGCCAGAAGATATCCCAGTAGGTGTATTATATTCATTAAACACTATACTTGTAATGCCTTCCCGACTAGGGCCTATAGCCTTTCTCGACACAGGGCATTGGCCTGGTCTACAGCACTGTTGCAAGCCATGACTCTGTCCAGCAGAGCCGAGGAAAGACAACACAGACACCAAGGTGAGGTTCAGGCTTCTTCTTCTTTATTACGCACTTCAGTCCTTATATAGTTTGTTCCCAACAGCCCTCCTCGAGCCAGGACCAATCAGGGCACACACACACACACGCAGCAGGCAGGCAGAGTGGCAGCTCATTGGGCCACATAGCAGGGTCATGCTTGATGATGTCTCTGATCTGGCAGGCAGCACATGATCGGGCTCCTCGTGCTTGCGTGAGTTGGAGTAAACAAGCGAGGGTCACGAGGCTTGGCAGCCAGCCAAGGGTTGGAGTCACGAGGCTTGGCAGCCAGCCAAGGTGCCATCTTTGGCTGACTCGGCCGTGCTCGCTTCCCACAGGTACTGGGAATCAAATTCAGGTCCTTATGTTGGGTGGCAACGACTTTACTGACTGAGGCTATCTTCCTAGCCCCTGAATAACATTTTTTGATCCTTATTTTTTACTTGCAGCATTTGTTGATTCCTTCAAGAAGTACTTAGTGGATGTCAGGATCTGAGGGTAATGCAGCTGTCCTGCTAAACAGAGCTATCTTCTCATGAAGCTTAAATTCAAGGAAAAAAGTGTGGCAATAAACAGACAAGTAAACGAAATATCGAAAGTGTCACATTAGAAATCAAAAAGGACAATATGGTAGTGAGAAAGAGACTACCTTATGTTGCCTAACTATAGAAAGCCTTTCTTAGTTGACAACATTGTGTCATTGAATCTCAGCATCTGACAAGAAGGTCTCAGAAAACTGAAAGTGGTGGTGCATGTCTGAAATCCCAGCATGTGGGAGGTGGAGGCAGGGGAGTCAATGTTCAAGGCCATCCTTGGCTATACGATATGGCCCCAAGTCATGCTCAAACTTAACTGTGGGTAAACTCAAGGATGCATTTGTGGCGAAGAACCTGGGAAAAATATTGGCATCATGTCCTAGCAGAATAGGCAGGGGGAACACCTTTAAAATGCTCCACAATTCCCTCTCTTTATAAAGTCCCTTGCTTGGCCCTCATTCATGTATACTACGAGCAACAACACCATCCATAGGGGTAAGGTTCCGGTCCTCATCTTTTCCTTTCCACGGTCGTGTAAGTCACTCTGGTACCCAAATAGGCGATTCTTGCTCCTGTGGGAAAACACAAACAGCTCCTCTTGTCCAGGTCAGTACTGGAGAGGGCCCTTTCCATTGTCCTGTAAGTACATCTTTCCATAAGACCATAATGGATGGCGTTTGCAAGGGGTTGGAGTGGTGGTCTGCGGCCGATCGCCCACCAGCATCCATAATCAAAAAATTTAAAGTGAGTAATGCAATGTTTAATTTCTCTTTTGGGGACTTATACTGCCCTCCTATTCCCCCTTTTTGTTTTATTCGGAGAGACTTAAGGCTGGCATTAGCACGTTCAACAATACCTTGACCTTGCGGCTTATATGGTAGTCCATATGTGTGGGCGATGCCCATGGCTATACAGAAGGCTGTGAATTTGCTAGATGTATATGCAGGACCATTATCAGTTTTAAGACGCTTGGGCATACCCCAAGACGCAAAGGCTTGGAAACAGTGGCTTATTACATGCTCAGCTTTTTCACCTGAATATGCAGAAGCAAATATCACACCAGAACAGGTATCTATAGAAACATGTACATATTTGAGGGTACCAAACTCTGGAATATGGGTAACATCCATTTGCCAAAGTACTCCTGGGCGGAGGCCTTGAGGATTAACCCCTACACTCTGTTGAGGGAGGACAGAAACACAAGATTTGCATTGCAGGACAATTTCTCGGGCTTGTTCCCTAGTAATTTTGAATTTTATGCAGAGGGTATTTGCATGCACATGGAACCTTGCATGAAAATCTGTTGCAGCTTGTACAGGGGTTTGAGTCAGGAAGATAAAGACAGTTCTAGTAGCATAATCAGCGATGGCATTGCCTAATGCCAAAGGCCCAGGGAGTCCTGAGTGAGCGCGAATATGAATCACACAAAAGGGAGCCTTGCATTGCCAAATTTTCTGCTGTAGGGCCATATCCTGGAATACCGGGAAAGCTCCGGTTTGGGAAAATATCTTGCCCCAAACTGCAGCATGTCTACTTCTCATTCCTCCCCCCGCATTTGGCGGATCCGGGGTTTGATATAAGGGTGGCGCCGTCGGCCCTAGAGGCTCCTCCTTTAGCATACTATTGCCTTTTGTAGCCTTATTAGCCTGTTTACTTTCTAAGGTCATGGCGTTGAGCAGACTCTCTAAATCCTCCTCCCCATAAAGCTCCTCCTCATCTTCCTGTTCAATCCATAAGCTTTGCAATCCCTGTTGAGAGAGCTCCTCCTTCACTTCCTCTAAGGCTTGAGCCCCTTGAGCAATATCGTCCTGGTATTTCCCTGACTTGTCAGTGAGACATTTCCTCACCAGTGTCCAGACAGCTAGGGTCCCCCTAGAGAGGTGGCCGTCAGAGTCCGCATCCAG
>NW_008333794.1:2649006-2653422 GCF_000622305.1 Nannospalax galili
AACCAATCAGGGCACACACACATACACAGCAGGCAGGCAGAGTGGCAGCTCATTGGGCCACGTAGCAGGGTCATGCTTGATGGTGTCTCTGATCAGGCAGGCAGCACATGATGAGGCTTGGCAGCCTTGCACGAGTTGGAGTAAACAAGCGAGGGTCACGAGGCTTGGCAGCCAGCCAAGGCGCCATCTTTGGCTGACTCAGCCGCGCTCGCAGCACCAGATGTGTATTCCACCCCTAGGAGCAGCCTTATCCAATTGGAAATTTGTCAGTTGTTTATGTGTTAGTTGAGACATTATTGCACTTGCAGGCATTTCTTGGCATGTCCACACTGTGCAGCATACAAGGTCTATTGTTGAGTAGAATCATAGGGGATACTCTCTTCCCCAACCATCTGCATAGCGCCTTCTGGCAATATGAACATCATCCATCCAGTGGCATGGAGTTTTTGGCTTAGTCTCAGCTCCATCTTTTCCTTTCCTCCAGTGCTCACAGCATGCAGTGTCTTCAGCAACATGGCCTTATCAACCTTTCTAGTGTTCCACCGACATTAGTGGGAATAACCTTAGTGAATTTGAGGACCTCTAGGATCTCTTTCTCTCAACAGCTCATAGGGGGCACCCCACCCCTGGTACTGCAATTTTTTAACAGTTGTATAGTTTTGGAACCTCTGTTTTTATCTTATTCAACCATGAAACTCCTAGGAATCTTACAGCTATAGCCAGCCTTTGCTTCTTCATGTATCTTTCAAATGGGTTTCACATCTGTAAAACACTCAAAGGAAGGTTAACGTCATATATTAAATCAATCGTGGACAAGGTCTAACACAGCATGGAAAGGCTTTATCCATTCATATTAACCGTTTTCTCCATAGATCCTCATTAGGTACCATAGCATGGGTATGAGGCATTAATTTGGTTAGTTCTTTACTATCTTTAGTTATCCTTTTGGAGACATTTTGTACTTGGGGGATTTTACATGGAGTCTGTTTGTATTTTTTTTTTATTCCTGATACACTAACAGGTCTTCCCTGCAGTTGTGTGACCCTGCACTGGGCTAAGGAGGTAGGGGATTTCTCCTGTCCCCGCTGTGCCTGTTGGTTCCCTGAGTCAGGCAGGCCTTGGGTCTGCCTCCTGACTGTAGCCATATCTGTCATCTCTCCATTGAACACACCTGGTTGCTGGGGGAGGTCTTGGTGGGAAAAACTGCCTCCACCCCTAGTATAGCCTTTATGAGAAGAGACATATACCTTATTTAATCTTTGGGGATCCTTAACCTCCACTGGGACAGTTTTTATTCTTTGAATGCTTTTAAAGCCTTCCAGAAACTCTCTAGTACCGAATTTGGTTTTCTATCATTTTTTTTTCTCTGGGAATGTGGGCTTGACATAAGTCTTACCACATTTGTCTTCAAGTAACCCAATCAGACCATTTTTTCTGTCTCGTCTTTTTAATATCTCTTGTAGGGTGGTCTGTTATTCTACAGACACATTTTACATGCTAGTCAGAGTCACCTAGATGTACTAAAGCCTCTCTCACTTTGTAAAGCTCTTGTCCCATTAAAGGACTTGGAAAACCATTAAAGCTCTGTACCATTCTCTGGGTCCCAGTTCAATTAAGCTCTCATTTATATCTCTGGTGGACAGTCTTATCTAGCCCAGCGAACTGGCCATATACTGCATTTCTCATTCTCGTTCTCTCAGTAATGCCTGTTCCTCATTTATAGTCCTCCAGCCTCTGTTAATTATGGGAGTTTCCCTTGGTGATGACCATGTACCTTTAATGCCTTGCACCAGTCATCCCATTAAGGAAGAACTATGCCCCCCTGCATTGGCCTAGGTCAAACAGACTATGCCACAAGGATGGATGAGTGGTTATATAACTCAGCTCTGAATCTTCTGAAGGACTTAGACTGAGGTTATATGCTCCCATGTCCCATTCCCTCATGAGCCACCTGGTGAGGGGCCCTTTGATTGCTTGCTTGTAAGGTTTTCCTAGTTTCAACCGCTCCACTGTGGAGTATATCCTAGCTACAGTACTGTTAGCTTTTTCCTCTTTTTCTATCAAAGGTTGAATCTGAGGGGTAGCTTTAGCTACTTTTATTTTTAGGTCATTTCTTTTGTCACTACGGTAGCCCGAGTTCTCTTAGGGTCCCTTGCTCCTGGCGTGGGTTGACAAACCATATAGCATATCTTTATCTGATTTTTTCATAGTTTACATCTTTGGGGAGGGAGAGGAGAGAGTTACAAAGAAACAAACACCCAAAAGCCAGAACCCAGCTCTATGCTCAGGATTGCTTCTGCACCCACCCACAGTCTCCATTAGCTTTTGCCCATGCATTGTGGGCCTGTAGTCTCGATAAATGCCCCCTCATGCGTCCACATGGGTGAGACACTGCAGTCATCTTTTTGCGCCACCCCTTCTGTTCCAAGGTGGTGCCCAAAAGCCCCTCCCTCCGTGGCTAACTCTCTGCAGTCAATTTGCTGCAGCAGGCTCCACCCCTTGGAGGAACCAGACCGCTTGGGACACAGTTACTATCTGTCTTTTTTTCTTGGGTCCTTGGACTCCTGGTCCCCTAACCTTACACAAGTTAAAATGTCCTGGGTTTTTTTTTTGTTTTTGTTTTTGTTATTTTGGTTTTATTCTCTCTCAAGCTCTGAGGCCGAAACTGAGTTTGCCGGTAACTCCCTAGGCTTTTCATCTTCCTCTGCCTTGGGCAAATCTTTTATTAGGCAACATGGCTACACCCCCTCTCTGGGTCCCTCTCTTGCTTGTAAGGTTTTTTTCCTGGCTCTCTATAATTTTTTCAGATCCATGTGTGGCAGACTCCATTTTTTTTTTTTTTAGCATCTGAGCTTTTTCCTGTAGTCTTGCCCCAGGTCAGTAAATGCCAGACCATTCCTTCTCATGTGCTCCAGTCATGGCTCCAGTCCAATATGGAGCAGAAAACCCCTCCTCCCGTGGCTAGCTCTTCACAGTCAATTTTCCTCAGCAGGTCCCACCCCTCAGAGGAATCAGGCTGTTTGGGACACACTCCACCCCTTTCCCTCACTCTTGCAATCTTTCTGCCAATCTTCAGCTAAGGTCCCTGAGCCTTGGAGGGGGTGACAGGTGTAGGGGGATATCTCTTTTATCATGATGAGATAGTGACTTCTTGGGCCTCCCCATTATTGGTCTATCTCAGTGGTGTTTCTTCTAGTATAAAGACAGATGGAATGAAGTAAACACATTTTTTTATGTGTATGAGTGTATTGCCTGCATGTATGTGAGTGCACCTGTGTCGTCCATTGCCATGGAGGTCAGAAGAGGGCTTCAGATTCCCCTGGAACTGGAGTTAAGGACAGTTCATAGCTGCCATGTGGGTGCTGGGAGTTGAACCTGGGTCCTCTACAAGAGCAGTCAGTGCTCTTAACCACTGAGCCATCTCTCCAGCCCCAAAGTTGACACATTTAAACAAAGATGAATGTAAATACAAATTTCTAGAAGATATCCCAGTAGGTGTACTATATTCATGTAACAGTATACTTGGAATGGCTTCCCCACTAGGGCCTGTAGCCTTTCTCAACACAGGGCACCAGATGTGTATTCCACCCCTTGGAGCACCAGATGTGTGTTCCACTCCTTGGAGAGGGCCTTACCCAATTAGAAATTTGTCAGTTGTATGTATGTTGGTTGAAACATTATTGTATTTGTAGGCATTGCTTGGTCCATAGTGTGCAGCACACAGGGTCCATTGTTGAGTAGAATCATAGGGGTTCCTTTCCCAACAATCTGCATAGCACCTTCTGGCACTATGAACATCATCAATCCAGTGGCAGGGAGTTTTTTGGCTTAGTCTCAGCTCCATTTCTTCTTGTTCTCCCGTGCTCACATCAAGCAGTGTCTTCAGCAACATGTCCTTACTGACTATTCTAGTGTACAACTGACATTAATGGCAATAGTCTTGGTGAATTTGAGGACTTCTAGGAACTCTCTCCAACCAACAGCTAATAGGGGGGCAACCCACTGTGGGAAGCGAGCACAGCTGAGCCAGCCAGATGGCGCCCTGGCTGGCTGCCAAACCTCGTGCTGTTTGCTCCAACTCTTGGCTGATTGCCAAGGCTCGTGATTCCCGCTTGTTTACTCCAAAGTATGGAGAGGCCAAACAGGTGCTGCCAGCCTGATGATCTTGCTACGAGCCTAATGAGCCACTCTGCCTGCCCGCTGCACGTGTGTGTGCCCTGATTGGTCCTGGCCTGGGGGAGGGCTGTTGGAAATGCTATATGAACAGCTGAGGTGTGTAATAGATAGGAACAACTACAAACGACAACAGCAAACAACAGCATAGAACAGCAACAACGAGACAGCATCATAGTGAGAGAATGAGATAAGTGAGAATGAAGTAAGAGAGAATGAAGTGAGAGAGAATGAAGTGAGAGA
>NW_008333794.1:2664366-2665201 GCF_000622305.1 Nannospalax galili
ATTAACTGTTTCCTCCATAGATCCTTTTTAGGTACCATAGCATGGGTACAAGGCATTAATTTGGTTAGCTCTTTACCATCTTTAGTTTACCCTTTGGAGTCATTTTGCACTTGGGGAATTTTACATGGAGTCTCTTTGTATTCTTTTATCTTAGATACACTTAAAGGCATTGGCTCCAGTTGCCTGACCCTGCACTGAGCTAAGGGTCAGGGTGTTTCTACTGTCCCTGCTTCACATTTTGGTTCCCTGAGTCAGACAGGCCCTGGGTCTGCCTCCTGATTGTAGCCATATCTGCCATTTCTCCATTGACCACATCTGTCTGCTGGGGGAGAACTTGGTGTGAAAAATTGCTTCCACCCCTATATCAGAAGTGAAATGCATCTTATTTAATCCTTTGGGATTCTTAACTACCCCTGGGACAGTTTTTATCCTTCAAATGCCTTTTGTAAACTGTTCTGGTTTTAAAGCCTTCCAGAAACTCACTAGTACTGAATTTGGTTTTCTATCAATTTTATTTTCTGGGAATTTGGGCTCGACATAAGTCTTGCTACATTTGTCTTCAAGTAACCCAAACGGACTGTTGTTTGTTTGTTTGGTTGGTTTTTTTTGGGGGGGTCTGGTCTTTTTTTGTATCTCTTTTAAGGTGTTTTGTTATTCTACAGACACGTTTTACATGCTGGTCAGAATTATTTAGATTTGCCAAAGCCTGTCTCACTTTACAAAGATCCTGTCCCATTAAAGGGCTTAATAAAACCATTAAAGCCCCATACCATTCTTGAGGTCCCAGTTGAATTAGGCTTTCTTTCATATCTCTGGTGAACTCCGGCTTATCTGG
>NW_008333794.1:2665319-2674248 GCF_000622305.1 Nannospalax galili
TGACCATGTATCTTTAATGCCTTCAACCAGCCACCCCATTAAGGACTGCTTCCCCCTTCATTGGCCTAGGTTGAACAGCTTATATTGCAAAGACGGATAGGTGTTTATATTACTCAGCTGTGAAGCTTCTGAAGGACTTAGACTGATGTCATTTGCTCCCATGTCCCATACTCTTACAAGCCATGTGGCTAGGGGCTCTGTGATTGCTTGCTTGTAAGTTTTGCCCAGTTTTAACAGTTCCAGCATGGAGTATTTCCTAGCTACAGCACTCTTAGCTTTTTTCCCCCTTTTGTATCAATGGTTGACTCTGAAGGGCAGCTTTAGCTACTTTTATTTTTAGGTCATCTTTTTTTCTTTTTTACTGTTATCTGTCTTTTCCTCTGAGTCCTTGGACCTTACATAAGTTAAAGTGTCCCACTTTTTTCCTCTCACAAGCTCTGCAATGGATCTGCCAGGACTATAGCATTTTCAGCTTCCCTTCCCTGGGGCACATGTTTTATTACGCAAAGTGGCCACGCCCCCTCTCTGGGGCTCCAGAGCCAGTAAAAGATGTTCTAGCCTCTGGACAACCTTTAACAAATCTTCACCTACCCACCACATGCCCCCACATTTTCAACACACCTGTGGCCCATGCTTCTGCATTACTGTCCCTGTTTTAGTTACATATTTTATAATTCATTGTATAACCCATGTGACAATTGCTTTCCCCATTAAGAGTATGGGGTTTGATTATCTTCTCCCCTGGGTTCCTGGCAGCTGCTCCTGGATTTGGGAACCAGAGCCCAGCTGGCCTGCTGTAGAATCAGCAGAAACAGCACTGCTTCCCCAAACCCACATCCCCAAGGCTGGTTTGTTTATCTGGGCCAGACTACTTCAGTTTGTCACCTGAGTTCTCTTGGGGTCTCTGGTGCTATTAGACAAACCATATAACAGATTTGTATGTGAATTTATTATTGTTTATACCATGGGGCTGCAAGTAACTCACAAAGCTGGGCACCCAGTGTTTGCCCAGCTCTGTGCCATGGCTCAGATACCACTATTCCAGATCACAAATCAGCCACTCCAGATCGCTCCTGCCACCTGCCCATAGTCACCACTAGCTTTCTTCCATGCCTCGTGGACCCATAGTTTCGACCCAGGTCGGTAAGTCCTGGGCCTTTCATTCTTGTGCGCTCCAGTCGTGGCTCCTGACCAAGATGGTGTGGAAAATTCCTCCTCCTGTGGCTAGCTCTCCACAGTCAATTCTCCTCAGCAGGCCCCACCCCTCGGAGGAAACAGGCTGTTTGGGACACAGCATTATATATTGCTTTTCTTATACCTAGGTGTCTTAGTAACTCCTGTCCCTCTTTTATAGTCCTCCATCCCCTGCTATTTTTGAGAGTCTGCTTTGGTGATGACCGTGTATCTTTAATACCTTGCGCAAGCCATTCCATTAAGGACTGCTCCCTACCCCCAGGTTGACCTAGGTTAAACAGTCTATGTCTCAAGGATGGATGGGTGGTTATATAACTCAGCTGTGATGCTTCTAAAGTACTTAAACTGGTACCATTTCCTCCCATGTCCCATACCCTCATGAGCCATATGGGGCTCTTTAATTGCATGTTTGAAACATTTTTTCCTAATCCCAAGAGCTCCAGTGAGGAGTATTTTCTCCTAGCTACAGTACTGTTAACTTTTTTCTCTTTTTGCATTAAAGATTTAATCTTAGAGGAAGCTTTAGCTACTCACATTTTTAGATTGTTTCATTTTTATTACTTATGAGCTTTCATCCCTGGGTCCTTTGACTCCTGGTCCCCTAAAGTTAAGCAAGTTAAAATCTCCCATTTTCCTCTCTCTGAAGCTCTGAGGCCCAGACTGAATTTGCCATAACTCCTTAGCCTTTTTAGCCTCCCCTGAGGCTAAATCTCCAATTATGCACAAAAGTGGCCAGGCCATCTCTCTGTGTCCAAGAATTGTAACATTTTGTCTAGGCTCTCTATAATCCTTAACAAGTTTTCAGAAACACATGGCAGTGGCCACCATTTCTCAAGCAACTGAGCTATTTTCCCACATTCACAAGATGGTGGTGACCTGGGGGCATTCCCTTTTGAGTCTGTCTGATTCTGTATGGCCTGCGTCATTTAAGTTACACATTTCACATTCCATTGTATAACCCATGTGATTGCTGCTAATCTCATTGAATATATGCCAGGTGGCCATGCTCTCTTCTTGTTCCCACCAGCTTCTCATGGATCGGTCATGTTACCTCACGGATCACCTCATGGTGCCCATTTTTGCACTTCTGGATTTGGAACTCTGAACCCAGCTCCCTTTTGATTAGCTCACCAGACACTGCTGGAAGGTGATACTTTCCAAGGCCCATAACCCCATTGTTTTTCCCGAACTCCTGAGATTTGTCTATCCTGCCACCCTATGCCATTTGTTTCACCAAATTTTCTCATCCCCCCTTATTTGGAGACCTCACATTCATGCCCTCTGAGGTCCCCCACCCCTTCTTACAGCTAAGGTCAAGTGATTTGGGTGGAGAGGTGATGGGTTTCTGCCTCCTTGACTCCTTCCACCTAGGGTGGGAAGGAGGTGGGACTATGTCTTGTGTCACAGTGGTCTAACAGAGGAACTTCAAGTTACAGCCATCTTGGAGAACCGAGCACACTGAGAGCTGGTGAGTCACTGGCAGGCTGCAGATCTCAAAGCTTAGCAGAAATGTAAAACAGGGCACATCAGCAATCACACCTTTGTAAATCACTCTCTTGTGAATGTCATAAATTATGGAAAAACTCAAATAAAAGGCATCCTGTCGGTTTTGACAGCCCTGGGATCCCAGAGAGCATGCATGGGTCTTGTGGGGAGGATTCGGCATGATGGATGGTGATAGCAATGATGCAGAGCCCAGCTCTGGGTCCTGAGATCTTTTCAGCAAGCCAACTTTATTCACCAATTTATATACAAAAAGAGACTAGTGTGTATATGCAGTGTCCAAGGTACATGTGAAATTCAACCAGACAAAAAACAAAGGGTGTTCATGTAGCATGTCCCACAGATTGTTCAATCCTTTAGTGTGGGCAGATGGTAGTTTGTTCAAGACAAGGGAATGTGTCAGGGCTATTAACCAAGTTGTCTTAGTTTCAATTACGCACACCTTGTCTTATTGATTAGGTTGTTTTTCTCCTCCTAAATCAAGGAACTCAAGATGTTTTTTCCCTAGAACAAAGGGCACTGTAAACCTTTAACCTGGCCAGCTTCCTTCTACTAGTCATTTCAGTGTTCCACATGACAGGGCTATAAGGCCCTGTTTTCAGTGCTTTTCCCTTTACCAGAGGCTGCAGCCTGATCTTAAATGTTCAGGCCCATCTTGTGCTAAGATCTGCCATCTTTATCTCCTACATATCCACATTTTGTATTTCTTAAAAATAAGGAGGTGGTCATGGAGGCTATAGAATTATTGATTAACATCGTTAAAAAGCAGAAAATCAGTGGTACTCCCGATAATTGGAAATATTCCAATTATTATTGGGATCAGGAATGGGATAATCCATTGGAGCCATTTTGGCCATGACACAGAAAATTTAGATATCTTATTAACTTCCTTTTGTAAATCATCAATTCTTAGCATCCCATATGACTTTTCACCAATAAATAATGTATAGTACCTCTATTTTGTAACACAACAGACCTAAGTTCTCCCATATCTTGATTAATCTTCCCTAGTATTTTTGCAGTTATATTTGTTATTTTACTAGTTATACTTGCAAGTATATTAGATATTATTAGATACTTTATATTAGATATTTTCTTTTGTATTCCAATTACCAGGCCAGGTATCAATTAGAGGTTACTTTGAAGATCTTTCAGAGGATTAGGTCAGCAAAGGTGACACAGCTTCTCTGTTGGGGACCAGAAAGGGCTGTGAAAGCTGGTCTGGGTTGTCCTTTGGCCCCCCTCCTAGAGTTGCAGAACAGAGAATCTGTTTCATTTTCTATGGGTAACTGGTAATCAGGGTGCAAGGACAGTAGAGAGATGTCCTGGCAAGGGGAGTGGGATGTTTAGGTTTTTGTAGTTGTGACATTTTACAATGCCCAAGATAGGGATGTAATTATTAACAGTGAGACTGGGCTGAGACATTTATCTCTGGGAACTTTTAACTGAGAAGTTCTCAGGTAGCATGGAGCAGGAACACGGTCAAATTTGGTCTCAGGTAGTAGCTTGGGCAGTCAGGCTGCTCAGGCAGGAGATTTTGTAAGACTTTTTAGAGAACAGTTAATTAAGTATAGTGCAAGGAGGGGATGGAAAGATAATCTGGTCAGTTCAGTCCTCATTTCAGGTGTCCAGGTTTAACCAGAAGTTCCTCCAAAAACCTGGAGTTGATCCAGGGTGAGCATGGGCGACATGAAGCTCACTGGGAAAAAGGGGTGCAGCCGCTGCCATATTGAGTAGGGAATGGCAGGCAAGCCAGTGAGACAGTCCCTCGAGGACCCCGAGGGGTGAAATGCACCCTGTCGGGTGAGATGGTGCCTGGATAACTGGTGAACTTTGGGCAGGGCATAGCCCTGAAGAGCAGCTGTGGTGGTGTGGATCTCAAAGCTTAGTCAAAATGTAGATGATGGACTATGGGAGCTTATGCTTTGTTGAGTCACCCTTTTTTGGACATCATATAAGCCATGCTAAAACTCAAATAGAAGGTATTATGTCAGTTTGTCAGCCTTGGGACCTCAGAGGGTGCAGGTGCAGGTCTCCCAAGAAGGGGGAAGGGGAAATTTAATGAAACACCAGGTCTATTGAGGTTGTGGCTTCTTCTTCTAGTGTCTCCTCCTCTTTCCCAGGTCAGCACAGCCATCTTTGCTGTGGGAGGCTCTGAAATATCTGAGTGGTACCCATTGCGGGGAAAATTCATTTTCTGGAAAGACACAGGCATATCCTCACCCCATTTTTAATAAAGGAACTGGAGTTTTACTCCAGAGACCTGATTCATGGTCCCTCCAAAGCATCTGTGTAAAGAGTTGTGGGGCAGTCAGTCTCTGCCAGTGTTTGGCCATTGGAGATATTCCTTGATCATTTAGTGCAAAAAAATTAAATTTATTAAAGATCTGTGTAATAATAAATGAGGATTTCGTAGTATTATCCCAGGTATAGGTGATTCTCCCATTTTTATTGTAGTTATATGCCAGTGTATGTGAAATATGCAAGGTTTGGCAGAATTGTTGGAACATTTTATTAGTATAAGGCCCATTATCTGTTTTTATTTGATGAGGTACCCCCAAAATCGAAAATGTCTGAATAAGGTGTTTAATTACCACCTTAGTTGTCTCTCTTGTATTTGCTGTGGCATTTAAACCAAGGAATAAGTATCTCCTGTACAGTGAACATATTTAAGTTTTCCAAATTCAGTTATATAAGTTATATAAGTTTGCCAAATTATATTAGGGCATGCACCACAGGGATTGACTCCAGACATGGGGCCTAAAGGAAGAAGGGGGCACATTGAGGACACTGTCTAATTATAAATTTAGCTTGATCTTTAGTGAGAGGAAGATATAAATCTTTCAACATTTATGCAGGTTGGTGAAGGAGTGATGACTGCTTAAAGGAGTTGTAACATTTTTTTGTTAGATTTTCTGTTTGTTGGTTTAAGGAAGCTAATGAGCCAGGCCGTCCAGTATGGGAGTGTACATCAGTTACAAAGAAAGGATGTTCTCCTTGGTCAATCTTAGTCCTCAGAGTTAAGAATAACATTCCAATAGGTTCCCCTGGTTTATGCTGTAAAAAGGCTGTTTCTAATTTTAAAAGTGCCTGAGCAGCATATTCAGAATCTGTGTAAATATTTAAAGGTTGAGGGAAGAGCATAAAGTTTTGGAGAAAAGTAGATAAGGTCTAACACAGCATGGAAAGGTTTTATCCATTCATATTAACTGTTTTCTCCATAGATCCTTGTTAGGTACCATAGCATGGGTATGAGGCATTAATTTGGTTAGTTTTTTATTATCTTTAGTTATCCCTTTGGAGTCATTTGGCATTTTGGGGATTTTACATGGAGTCTCTTTGTATTCTTTTATCCTTGATACACTTATAGGCATTGGCTCCAGTTGCCTGACCCTGCACGGAGCTAAGGCAGCAAGGTGTTTCTACTGTCCCCGCTTCACATTTTGGTTCCCTGAGTCAGACAGGCCCTGGGTCTGCCTCCTGATTGTAGCCATATCTGCCATTTCTCCATTGACCACATCTGTCTGCTGGGGGAGAACTTGGTGTGAAAAGTTGCTTCCACCCCTATATCAGAAGAGAAATGCACCTTATTTCATCTTTGGGGATTCTTAACCACCCAGTTTTTATCCTTGGAATGCCTTTTGTAAACTGTTCTTCAGGTTTTAAAGCTCTCCAGAAACTCCTTAGTACTGAATTTGGTTTGGTTTTCTATCAATTTTTCTCTCTGGGAATTTGGGCTTGACATAAGTCTTGCCACCTTTGTCTTTGAGTAACCCAAATGGACCATTTTTTCTGTCTGGTCTTTTTTATATCTCTGATAGGGTGTTCTGTTATTCTACAGACATGTTTTACAAGCTGGTCAGAGTCATTTAGAGCTGCTAAAGCCTCTCTCACTTTACAAAGATCCTGTCCCATTAAAGGGCTTAGCAAAACCATTAAAGCTCTATACCATTCTCAAGGTCCCAGTTGAATTAAGCTTTCCTTTATATCTCTGGTGAACGCAATCTTATCTGGACCAGTGAACTGAGTATCATATGTTGCTTTTCTCCTATCTAGTTCTCTCAGTAATGCCTGTCCCTCCTTTATAGTCCTCCAGCCTCTGTTAATTACTAGAGTTTCCCTTGGTTATGACCATGTATCTTTAATGCCATCCCATTAAGAACTACTCATCCCTGCATTGGCCTAGGTTGAACAGTCTATATCACAAGGATGGATGGGTGGTTATATAACTCAGCTGTGAAGCTTCTGAAGGACTTAGACTGATGTTATTTGTTCCCATGTCCCATACCCTCATGCACCATGTGGTGACGGGCTCTTTGATTGCTTGCTTGTAAGTTTTTCCTAGTTTTAATGGTTCCATTGTGGAGTGTTTCCTAGCTACAGTACTGTTAGCTTTTTTTGTGCCAAAGGTTGAATCTGATAGAAGCTTTAGCTACTTTTATTTTTAAGTCATTTACTTTTTCATTATTATCTGTCTTTTTCCAGAGTCCTTGGACCTTACACAAATTAAAATGTCCTGTTTTTTTTTTCTCTCTCTCAAACTCTGCAACTGGATCTGCCAGTACCTCCCTAGTCTTTTCAGCTTCCTCTGCCTTGGGCAAATCTTTTATTATGCAAAGTGGCCATGCCCCTTTCTACATTCTCTGTTTGTGTTCAAGGCCTGTAAAAGTTTTTCTAGCCTTTCCATAACCTTTAAAAAATCTTCACATAGCCACAACTGGGCTGTTTCCCCACATTTACAACACAGCTGTGGCCCACACTTCTGCATGGTCTGCATCTTTTTAATTACATATGTTATAATCCTTTGGAAGATCCACGTTAGTGTCACCATTAGCTCCCTTGCATTTCCCAATTTCCCAAGGTTTGTCATTTCCAGCATTATCCTGCTAACTACGCCAATTTTGTCCCACTAAATTTTCTCCTTCCAGCTCTCTGTGTGATCCGCCCTCCCTCTCTTCAGAGTCTCATGCTCCTGACACAGGTAAACAAACCACATAATACATCTTTATCTGAATTTTGTATACCGTATACTTTTGAGCGGGGAGAGTGACTTACAAAGAAACCAACACCTGAAGCCCAGGTCTACACTGCAGCTCAGCTGCCCACCATTCCAGATCACTTTTGCCCATGGTCTCCCTCATCTTGCATCCCCACATACCCACTCACCCCACAGAGTTCCGTGTGGGGTCCACAGGGTCCTCATGAGGTGCCCTGGTACCCCACTAAGTCCAGGGAAGGCTGGCCGGCCTGCTCCCTGTTCCTGCTTCCCAGAATGGTTCCAATTCCTCCTCCTTTCATTCCAATCTCCCGCCATGCTAGGCTCCACCCTTCTTCCCAGGGTGCCCTGCTCTCAAGACTGTGGCTCTCTGATGATCCCTTACTGGTTTGTGGGTTCACTTGGAGGTGCTTTTCTAAGGGGAAAAAATAGCAGGAGGAGGCACCAAGCTGAGCTGGTGCAGCTTGTAATCTACTCTGCTTCAAGAGGGGGGAGGTGAGGGCAGTAGTGGGGAAGGTTATAGCTTTGGGGTTGGGGCTGCAGAGGGAGCAGAAGCACCCTTGGACACAGTTGGATCCTGATTAGGCTGGGTACAGGGATGGTAAGAGGAAGGTTGTCTTCCTCCCCAGGGGTTAAAACTAAAGGTCCAGGCTTTTTGTCTAGGGACTTGCTTACTACTATCAAGGTGCCCTGTTTTAAGGCACAACACTTCAACCAAGGAGAGGGGTGAGGAAAGAGGGAAAGGCAGTGGTTGTTATAGGGGAACTGATCAGAATTATTAGGATCATAACCACATGCCAAACCCTCTGGGCAGCTTTGGGTCCGAATGATCTCACTTCCTGCCACTCCATAGTGAAGCAGAGCCACTCCAATTCACAGAAGGTACAAAACACTCAAATATGCAATTTAAAAAATCATTTTCATAGTATACTAGAGAGCCATAGTCATAAAAACAGCATGGTACTGGTGCAAAAGCAGACATATAGATCAAAGGAACATCATTGATGATTCAAACCTGAGTACATGCAATTTCAGCCACCTGATATTTGACAAAGGCACCAAGAGCACACAATGTAGGAAAGACAGCATTTTCAACAAATGGTGCTGGTAAAACTGGATCTCCACCTGTAGAAGAATGAAACTAGATCCTTATCTTTCACCTTGTACAAAAGTCAACTCCAAATGGATCAAAGGCTTCAATGTGAAACTGGAAACCCTGAAACTATTAGAAGAAAA
>NW_008333794.1:2674340-2696956 GCF_000622305.1 Nannospalax galili
AGTGGGGCCTCATTAAATTAATAAGCTTCTGTATAGCAAAAGAAACAATCAAAAAGTGAAGAGAAAACCCAGAGAATGGGGAAAAATCTTCACCAGTGACATGTCTGATAGAGGTTTAACATGCAGAACATATAAAGTACTGAAAAAACAATCGAGAAACCAAATGACCCAATGAAAAGATGGGCTAAAGATCTAAACAGAGACTTCTCAAAGGTAGAAATAAAGATGGCTAAGAAACATCTCAAAAACTGTTCAACATCATTAGTAATTATGGAAATGCAAATTAAAACCACCTTAAAGTATCATCTTACCCCAATCAGACTGGCTAGGATCAAGAGAACAAATGATACCAAAGGCTGGTGAGGATGTGGAGAAAGGGGAATGCTCATTCACTGCTGGTGGGATTGCAAACTCATGCAGCCTCTATGGAAAACAGTGTGGAGAACTCTTAAAAAGCTAAAAATGAACCTACCATATGACCCAGTTATACCACTTCTTGGCATTTACTCAAAGGACTTATTCTATTGTAGAGACACTTGTACAACCATGTTTGTTGCTGCTCTTTTCACAGTAGCTAAGAGATGGAAGCAACCTAAGTTGCTTCAACTGACAAGTGTTTAACAAAAATGTGGTATATTTACACAATGGAGTTCTATTCAGCAGTAAAGAAAGATGAAATAATGAAATTTGCAGGTAAATGGATGAATCTAAAAACTATTATACTAGGTCTCTTGCTGCAGCAACGCAAGTGGGAGCACTGTGCCGGGGGGCGGGGGGGGGCTCGGAGCGGGACTGTATGGATTTTTGTAATATGGCAGACAAGCCAGACATGGGAGAAATTGCCAGCTTCCATAAGGCCAAGCTGAAGAAAACCGAGACGCAGGAAAAGAACACCCTGCTGACCAAAGAGACCATTGAGCAGGAAAAGCGGAGTGAAATTTCCTAAAAGCCTAGACTGGAGGATTTCCCCACCCCACCCCACCCCTGTGATCTCCGAGACCCCCCTCATGATGTGGAGGAAGAGCCACCTGCAGGATGGACACCACAAGCTGCACTGTGAACCCGGGCACTCCATGCCAATGCCACCGGCTCCTGGGTCTCTGAAGGGGGCCCCATCCCCAATCAGACTGCCAAATTTCACCGATTTGCCCTGGGATTTT
The DNA here is from genome assembly GCF_000622305.1 of Nannospalax galili. Taxonomy (NCBI): domain Eukaryota; kingdom Metazoa; phylum Chordata; class Mammalia; order Rodentia; family Spalacidae; genus Nannospalax; species Nannospalax galili. Next base: position 2,675,501 of record NW_008333794.1, read on the forward strand.
ATAGAAAATTATTTGTATGATTAATGAAAATAAAACACACCTCATGGCATGGCAAAAAAACCAACTGTTATATTAAATGAAGTAACACAGACTCAGAAAAATAAACGACCTATGTTCTCCCTCATATGTGGCTCCTAGCAGCAAATCCTTTTAAATTCCAGGTCCTTTTAATAGGATGATACTATACAGCAGTCCCTTCTGCATGAAATAACTACCACATCATGACTTCAGCTGAGCCTGATCACTAATCATAGTCACAGTTGGGCTTGTTGATGGTTATGCTCATTCATTGAAGAGTGTCAAGCAAGGTCACTGGACCCTCACCTGAGTATCCAGCCACTCTTCCCAGCCAACTAGTCCAGCCTTGGAAGACAAAAGGAAAATGAGGAAGAACCCAATAGAGGGATGCTTTTGGAAGCCCTTGTCAAGAAACTCCAATGAACATATAAACACTCTCATATGAACATTTGAAAATTGTCCTGTTCTGACCTGTTTTCTAGTTCCCTGTCTAGAACTTATAATGCTAATTACTCTTGCCTTTACTTCTCCTTCACATCTCCTATTCATGATTCAAGGACTTTCTTCACCCATTAGAGACAAGAGTTATGCAATTTGGGAGTCTTTTAGATAGACCCACCGAAGGGGTACTCCAATTGCCTCACCCTGCATCCCTGTTCAGCATGGAAGAAGCCAGAGGGTCTGCATCCCTATTCCCTATTGGCAATTTGTGTAACCCCTTCAGAGGATGGTGTGATAAGAATCGGAGGTAGGAATTGGCTAGGCAGTTAGGGTAAAAAGACCCCAACCAGTTTCTGGGCTAAAAGTCAAAATGTCCTTGGGCCTGTTATTCCAAAGGCCAAAAATGTCAAAATGTCAAACAAAAGTATTTGGAAGCTTGTATCTAATACTTAAAAGATTTTAGGGTTACCTCTTCAGAGGGAGGAATGTTGGAGGGAGGGAGTAGGCATGGATTTGATCAAAACACCTTATATGTATGTATGAAATTCTCAGCATACAACTGGGAAAATGAACAGCAGACCCCAATCTTATCTAAAGAAATATTGACAACTGATTGCTGCTAGATGAGGAAGAGCTGACCTTCCTAAAACAAAGACCTGTAGATAGGCTGACTAGATTCACCAGATGGACAAGCAGTGGGGATGTTGGGAGCTATTAATCCATTATGTACATTGAGCTGTGGCAGGCTTGCTTGTTTACTTAGAGTTTGTGTTTTGACCAAATCTGCCAAGTCAGGAGGAATGTGTTTCTATGGTGGAGTTGACAACAAGTATTTGACCGCTCCTTGACCCTCAGATACAGGTGGGAAAGACAACTGTTGAAACTGAGTTCTTCTGTATACAAAGGCAGAGAAAAAAAAAACGGGGGCTGCAGTCTCTACTGACGGTCCTCCCAAGTATCTTTTCTCTGTCTCTTGTTTTTTCTTTCAATCCTCACTCCCCCTTTCAGGTACTGTCCGTCTTGGCCAGCTGACACCGGCATGGGGAATGGCTGGGGGTGCTGGCAACACAGCAGACAGTAGCAGGGATGGCAGAGTATAGGGGGTCTAGTGGGGGGAGGGAGGCTATGGGAGGGTGCCATCTGTGAAGTGGGTATATAGTTGAATGGTTTGGGATGTTCTCTGTGATATACACACACAAAAAAATCAACAAAAATTTTGAATGTATTATATTTGAGGAGGAAGCATGGAAAATTACATCATGTTAATTGGTGGAGGTGATAAACATTACCATTGAAATCTACCTGATGACTTTACAGACATACACAGGCACCAAGGATCCAAGTGCAACCGATTATGACTAGTAATAATGATACATACAGATTAGAGATGCATGCGCCAACATCTCACTGTTAGTAGCAAAAACAATGAGTCTTTCTGTAAGGAACAAATGGAGATCTTTTTTGAAGGTTGAAAACTCATTCGATTTTGTGTCTTACAGGGCTTATGCTGAGTTCAATACTGTAAAACTGTATTAATTCAGCTGTGAACCTAAAAACTTACAGCCACTTGTGAAAGAGATGTACTCTTGCTCTGGAGTGTGTTACTGAATATGTTAAAGCTCTAATGAAATGCTTCTTCTAATCATATAGTTATTAAAAAAATTTTTAAACATATGCATATACACATACACACATATATATAAAACATACGCATACACACACACACACACACATATACATACGCACACACCCTTCCTTGCAGTGGCACCTACAGCCTCTGGCTTCCCTCAGGACCATTTGGGGGAGAGAAGCCCATCTATCTGTCTCTCTCTGCCAGTCATAGGCCTTGTTTGAGGACACCCCAGATGAAGAGAGGGAGGAGGAGGAGGAGCAGGTGTCAATGACCACATTTCCCTGTGATTGGTGGACAGGATTGGAAACAGAGCCCCAAAGCTACACAGCCCCAAACCCACACAGCCTAACTGGTGTGGCAGGTGGAGAAAGGGCAACTCTGTGGGGGATAGGCTCTGTATATGTCCACCTCAAGAACAGGGCACAGTGGCCTCAGTCCTCAGACCACATCACAAAGCCAGTGATCTGATCCCCAGGTGACAGCATGAGTTCACCCCAAGAAAGCACGACATCCCACACAATTCTGGGAGCAGGCCCATGGTTTATTGCATAACAGGGCTTAGAGGCCAGAGATGCGGGAAGCAGCACCAGGCATCTTGGGGTAAGGAGGCCCTTTTCCTGCAGGACTGGAGCTGAGGTGAGGCTGATTTATCAGTGGCAGATCCCTTGCCAGCAGGTGGCTGAACAGAGGGATGGCTGGGGATGGGGGGAGTATTCTCAGAACACAAGGGCAGCATCCCCCGAGGCTGTGGGGCAGACCACCCCCGGGCTCTCTCTTAGCCACTAACACCTTCACTGGTAGCAGGAGCCACTTCCACAGGGTGCACACAGGCCAGTGCTCACTGCCACATTCCTGGTGCATGGGGTGCTGCAGACACTGCCTATCACTGGCCGTGAGCCTGACACACACAGGTCCCCAGACACGACCCCACCACAGGAGCTGCTGACACCTATGAGAACAAAGGCAGGGTCTTGAGACCTGGTTGGAGCTAGCCCATCCAGTCACCTTCTGTTGTCAGTTTGGTTGCTCCAGCCCTTCAAAGATGGCCACAGAGAGCCTCTAGTTCTAGTCTGTAAATTTTCCAGGGAAGCCTCTGGGTGGGAACCAGGAGGCCTGGGTACTGGGCCTGCATTAGCTCTTGTAAGCCTTTTTGTGGATTCAGTGTCCTCATTTCTACAAGAGGGACATTATACTGAGTTATCTGAGGGCTCTTGGAGTAACATCTTTCCCCTCTCTAACCTCAGTCATGCTGTGAGCTAACTGCAGTCTCTCCTGCTACATGAGCAACCTAGTCCCTTTTATTGAGAGTTATCAACACTTGCCCATATTTTGAACACCATACCCAGGAAATCCTTTTCCTTTCAGGGTTCACTGTACTTACAGACATTCACAGCTCCAACACCTTCACACAGCCTGAGAGGGGAAAAGACAGGGGGAGGAAGAAAAACTGAATCAGAATGAAATAAGGCATCAAGTTGCCCTCTGGTGCCACAGTGGCTGTCTCAAGGTCAGTTTCCATGTGTATTTATGTTTTTGCATCACTTAGAAAAAGGTACCTTTGTAGTGGTGGCAGCCATATCCTGGGCACACTATCTAGTGAGCAGAGGTTGGACTGGTTAACTCTTTTGTTTTCATCGGGCTACCTTTGTGCAGTGTACAGTCTGAACAACTGTATCTGACAGACCTGGACAGGCCCAACTTTAACTGTTATGCTTTTAATTGAAAATGGCCTCAGTGGCTCATGCTTTGAAAAGTTTGTCTCCAACTGGAGGTGCTGTTTTGGGAGGTTATGAAACCTTTAGATTGGGGCTCAGCTGGAGAAAGTAGGTCACTAATAGTTGAACTTTGAAAGTTGGACCTGGCCGCTGATCTCTTTCTGTCTCTCCTGCCCAAACTGCCATGATGTGAACAGCCTCATTGAACATTCCTACTGCCATATATGGAGGTACTCAACTGTATCCTACCTGCTATGATGGGTTGAAACTGTGAGCCAAAATAAATCATTCTCCCTTAAAAAAAGTTTAAATAGAAATCTTTTGTGGGAAAAAAGTGTAAATATAAAAGTGTATCCAGCCGGGCATGGTGGTGCATGCCTTTAATCCCAGCACTCGGGAGGCAGAGGCAGGCTGATCTCTGTGAGTTCAAGGCCAGCCTGGTCTACATAGTTCCAGGGCAGCTGGGGCTACAGGGAGACCCTGTCTCAAAAAGACAACAACAACAACAACAAAAATTGAAATGTCCTAATAACAGAAATTATATTAACTCAAAATTTACTTTCCTTTTAGTTCACAGGAAGATGAAAGACCTTTGTTACCTTTCTATTTGAGGTATTTTTGTTTGGTTTGGTTTGGTTTTGGTCCACTGTACATGAGGAAGGTTACGGCTCCTTTGGGTTTACTTGCCTATTCTCTGTTCTCTCCTCTCCTCCTTCCCTCCTCCCTCTTCCTTTCTCTCCTTTTCCTCCTTCTCTTCCTTTTCTTTTTCTTTTCTGTTCTTTTCTTTTTTGAGACCAAAAAGACCAAAAAAAAAAAAAAGTGTATCCTAGCCATTTCTTTCAGTATACAAAGTTAAGTCTGAAAGTCAGGTGGCTCTCTGAGATGGTGAAATGCACATGCAGGTTTAATTTTTCTCCTTCCTGGATTAAATGTTAGACTATCTTGGGAAAGAAACTATAAGAAAATCAACTGAGTAAATAATGACTTGAATAAAAGACATTAAGAGCTCTTATCATGGGTCGATGTGGCATTGCATGCCCGTAAGGATACCATGTGGGGGAGTCTCTAGGCCTGGGAGTGTGACATCAATCTGGACTATGGAAAAGAAGCAAAACTATGTCTATGACCTCAGAGACAGAGAGGCAAGTTTCTGTATCCATGAATGAATATTAGGAAAAAAGAACATTTAGGTAAAAAATTGATATGAGAAATAAGATAATAGAGGAAAATTTCAACTGAAATTCTCAAAGCAAACTGAAAAAAATGGCAGAAAGTGTAGCAGAAAGCTTGAGGAATAATTCAATAAGGTAATAACACTATTTTCCAAAAGAACTGGGAGAAATGATCAGTGGAGCAATTCTGAGAAAATTTCCAAGAGTGGGAAATGGGAATTTCCAGGTGAGTGACCCATCACATATACAGTGCAAGGAATGGAAATAAGACTGAAAATGAGGAAGATAGTGCTGGAATTTAGGATATTGGGGGCAGTGTATTTTAAGCCATGACTTTTTTTAATGAAGAAAATTTGGAATTAACTAACCAAAATAATTTAACATAGAATTAAGCACAGGCATAAAGGAAGATAACGAAGCTTTTTTAAATGCCAGCATATGGTCAGGATATGGTTGTGGGCTTCCAGAGAGTCATGTAATCTCAGATTTAAAATAACTACAGAAAGAAAAATAATAAATTATGAAAACAGACATGTTTACCAGTTGGAAATACTCTCCCCTTGCTGGGCCTCAGTGAAGCCCTGCTACCTCCATCTTCCTCTGTTTTGTCCAATCTGTATCTATACGTCACGTGGCACTTAAATTCTTAGGAGGGTGCTTTTGTGGTACTTTCCCCTTCCTTAAAATTAGTGTTCACAGCACACAGGATGTGAAGTTCAAAGCTGGTTTGAAGGAAAAGATGGGGATGTGCACTCTACCAAATGCTGGAATATTCTTATTACTCCATAAAGCCTCTGGGACCTTTCTATTTTGGAAAATGGGGAATGCTTTTCTTTGAGACAGTCTTTACCCTATTTTCTCAATCCCTGACTTGAGCAAAACCATCTCCTCCTACAGTCTCTGTCTTCTTTTTGTTTTGCTAGAGGAAGTTCCATGGCTTGGTAACCATTGGAGTCCTTCAGTTTCAGTTCTGGGTTTTACAAGCTGCTGGTTATGATGGCAGGCCCGCCCTTAATGACATTTAGACCTGTGGTACCTGACTAGCTTCCTATCAGGTGGGGCCTCAGCATCTCTAACCACTGCTGGAGAGTAATCTGCTTCTCCCTGTACTTGTGTCCTTGCTTTGGATCCTAGACTTGATAACCTATGCTTAGGTATGGTAATGTGTAGAAATGTTTCCTTTTCTGGAAATATTGCACCATTTATTAATAGACAATATCCTTATGACCTCTTGGAAATGCTCCACCCAGCTATTTCTGGGTGCTGTTTCTGGGTGTTCTATTTACATACAAAAGTGATGGCACTCACATGTAACTCTACAGCACTGTAGCTTCAAGAATATTTGAAGCACTGCTCCAACCCTTCCCCCCTCACTTGATGAAGTCACAGTTACATATTGATGCACTATGTATCCATAGCAATGATTAATAACCCTAATACATTGATGGTCTAGGTCTCATTGAAAACACAAATACTACTCATTTTTAAATGTATTTTTATTGACTTTATGTGCATTTCATATAATAGATCTTAATCAAATTTAGTCCCCCTTCCCCATCTGTGCTCCCTCCCACACAGCTCCCCCACCGTTTTTCATGCATTCTGTCATATATGTTAAGTCCTATCTGGTGAAGCATTTGTACCCAGAAGTCCCTTGGTGCAAGTTCATCCACTACAGTCTAGTCAGTCTTATCTAGAAGTATCTATCCCACTGCCCGAATAGTAGGTGACAAGGCCAGGAGGTGTGGTCTCTAGTGAAATGCCTTGCCTTAAAAAATGGCTTGAAGTCCCTAAATTCAATCCTTCCTTTGACCCTGTGGGGAATACACAGCAAAGTGTATATTTGAATGAAAAAGCTGTCCCCATCACATTCTGGCTCTCCAGGCAGCTGGGTCTTAACTAGCCAACCTCCAGAAGTACTAATAAAGAAGAAACCAATGTCTGTTATTTATAAATTTCGCAGTTAAAGCCATTTAATTGCATGACAGGCTGCCTTGATGTTGCGCCCAGTCCTTTTAATTGCAGGGCAATTTAATTGCAGGGCAGTGATGACTTGATATTGTGCCCAGACCTTCCCTATGGGAAGGACCCTTTTGCTGTCTATAGGATTCTGGGATGGCAGTTTTTCTTGATCATTTTGAATTTACCAACTCACAGTCTTCTGGGATTCAAAGTTTCTGATGAGGTGTCTGGTGAGTGTTTCAGGGGAAAGCTGTGATGAAGCTCTCTTCCTCTCAGTTCCATATATAGTAATAACACTTGCTGGGAAGTCTTGCTACAGCCTCACAGTATCAATGAGGGATACCATCCTTTTGACAGTATTTGATCTGAACGTTAAAAAGGAATTGAAGAGCTTGAGTGTAGATATGATGAGGTCAGTAAAAAACAAAAGTTACTACTGAATTTTGAGTGAAAAGACTGATGAAGCTTCCTTACACATTCACTTTTTATGTATTGGTGTCGGGGGGGTTGTATGATGTAGGTGTGGGTGCACATTTGCCATGTGTAGAGGTCAGAGGATGACATTTCAGAGTTAGTTCTTCCTTCCACTGGGATCCTGGAATTGAACTAAAGCTATCAGGTTTTCAAGGCAAATAGCCATCTCACCAGCCACCTATACATTCACTTTCTAACTAGAAACATCAGTGTCCCTGGCCCAGTGAAGCATGAAATTTCTTGAGCCTGTTGTGATTTTACTACTGTTTATTATTATTACTATTATTAAAGTAGAAAGTGTCCTTGTTATGTACTGGCTATTGTTCTGAGAATTCCTTCCCTGTGAAAATGTAAACATATGTCCATACAAGGCCCCAACACCAAACCCAAGTGTCATTCCAGCAGAGTCTACTGTGGCAAACAAGTCAGTTTACTAGGCTTACTTACAGAGCACGGGTCAGGGTTATTGGCAGGAGCCTGATAGCTGCTGCCATTGGCAATCTCACCCCAGCATGGATGACCTCCCCATAGCTGCACAGTCTCCTCTCTGTTAACCTTCCACTGTCTCTGTACCCTAGCATCTCTGAGACCATGTGCAGTGAGGGCAAAATGACAAGTGACTGGGATGTACAAGAAGAAGTGGCAGGAATCCCAGGTGACAGCCCAATCACTCTCCCCACGCTCTCATGCCATGATTGAATGCCGGTAGTCAGCAGGCCTGATATTCAGTGTCTCTTGCAAGTCATAGAAGCTGCTGTGATGACAATGGCTGTTACGCTCAAGCAGAGGGATAAAGCATCCTATAAGAGATGTGAAATATCTGAACACTTGATTACAGCGAGTGATATTTGTTTGGAGAGTTGTGCAACCCTTGGAAGTTTGTGGTATAACTCAAGGAAGTGGGTCTTGGGTGAGGAAGGCAACATGGTATCAACAGCCACCTTAAGCAGCCACAGTGTGCTTTAAACGCCAGCAGCTCCTGCCACCACAGTGTCACTGTCCCGCCAAAGCATGGGCCCAAACCAGCCCTTCCTCCCCTAACTTGCTTCTTTTCATGTCTTTGGTCACAGCCATGAGAAACCTAACTAATGTCATCTTGTGTACCAAAAGTGAGAACATCACTGCGAGGTAGCCATGACTGATCTGTTTCTTGCTCTGATATCACATGAAGCCATTGTGAGCAATTCAAGAATCCCACCCATTTTAAGCACTTGCTGTCAGGGAGTTTTGTCCTTACAGTGTGGACAGAGGTTGGTTGGTGGTTGTGGACTTGGACACCTGTGAGTTTGTTGAACTGGAACTTTCATAGTCTGTTGGATCTGATATTCGCTATCTGTTGGACTTTGCCATAGTGAATGTGTTTCCTAGTTTGTTGGTTTGGGTTTGGGGTTTGGGCTTCAGTATGTATTCATGTATGTGTTGGGTTTTATTTTTTATATTTAGCATGTGTGTGTGTTCAGGCAGATGCATACTGCTGTGTAATCATGGAGGTCAGGACGACTTATGGAGTTGGTTCTCCTTCAATCTCATGGGTCCTGGGACTTGAACTCAAGTTGTCACACAGCATCAAGCACCTTAACCCACTGAGCAATCTTCCTTTTTTTTGGTTTTAGATTGTGATTTTTGTGTACTTTTCCATTTCTTTTTATTCTTTTTCCCCATTTTCTTTTTTAAACTGTTTGTCATTTCTTACTTTTTTCTTATTTATTTTTAAATATTTTAATTTATTATTACTCTGTGTGTGTGTGTGTGTGTGTGTGTGTATACCATGGCAGTGAGTGTGGGAAGTCAGAGAACAGTTTTCAGGAGTTGTTTCTCTCCTTCCACCATGCGGTTCCAGGGATACAACTCAGGTCATCAGGCTTGGCAGCAGCTCCTTTATCCACTGAGCCACCTTCTTGTCAGTCCTGTTCTAGATCATGTTACACATAACACATGCTCTCCAGTATTCCATTTTCCTGAAAATGACCATCCTTCTTCATTATGGCTGGGTATGTGAGCCTTACCCTGGTACTGGAACACTTATTTAACAATTATACAGTTTTGGGGAGCCTTTATTTTTTATTTTCATATAGGATTAGGATGTTGTAGACTTTGCCCAACCATTCTGGTGGGTATCACTTGTGTCTTACCTGACCATAAAACTCCCAAGAATTTTACAGCTGTAGCTGGCCTTTGTTTCTTCAGGTGTACTTGATATCCCCCAAATGGGTTTCACATCTGTAAAACACTTATTTGAGGTTAACATTATATATTAAATTAAACATAGACCAGCTGTAACACAGTATGGAAAGATTTTAACCATTTATGTTGTTTTCTCAACAGATCTCTGTTCGGTACCATAGCATGGCTAAGAGACATTAACTTGCTTAGTTCTTTACTATCTTTAGTTATCTCTTTGGATCATTTCTCATTCTGCAGATTTTACATGGAGCCTCCTTGTATTTTCTTATCCTTAATAGATTCATGGGTGCTGGGTCAAGTTGCCTGACCCTGCACCGGGCTAAGGAAGAGGTCCCTCTTGACCTTGCTGCACCTGTTGGTTCCTTGAGTCAGGTAGGCCCAGTCTACCTCCTGGTTGTAGCCATGTCTGCCGTCTCTCCATTGACCATACCAGGCTGCTAGAGGAAGTCCTGGTGGGGAAAACTGGCTCCACCCCTAGCCTAACCTTTCTCAGGTGAGAAATGTACCTTCTTTAATCTTTGGGGATCCTTAACCACCCCGGGACAGTTTTTATCCTTTGTATGCCTTTTGTGAATTGTTCCTCGGGTTTTAAAGCCTTCCAGAAACTCCTTAGTACAGAATTTTAGGTTTTTGTCAATTTTTTTCTCTAGGAACTTGGGCTACACATAAATCTTGTCACATTTGCCTTCAAGTAACTCAACCAGACCTCTTTGACCTCTTTTTCTGTCTTGTCTTTTTTATATCTCTTGTAGGTTGGTCTATTATTTTATAGACACGTTTTACATGCTGTTTTGAGTCACTTAGATCTGCCAAAGCCTCCCTTACCTTACAAAGATCCTGCCCCATTAAGGGGCTTATCAAAACCATTAAATCTCTATACCAGTCTTGAGGTCCCTGTTGAATCAAGTTTTTCTTTAAATCTCTGATGAACACAGTCCTATCTGGCTTAGTGAACTCGGCATCATATATTTCTGTAGGAAACCAGGATTCCAGGCCTTAGGGTGAGGTGAGCCTAAAACTTATAGGTCCAGGCTGCATTCTCTGCTAAAGGGAGGGGCACTGAAAACAGTAGCTGTGATAGTCCCTGTCTTGCAGAACACTGCTAGACTGGCAGGAGGATGCAGCCTGGTCATAAGTGCAGGCTCCCTGCTCTGTGGGAAAGCATCTTGGTCAACAACCCTTAGCTCATCTCCTTGTCCTGAACAAACAACTCAGCTATCCCTGGCTAAGAGATTAGGCCAGGTTAAAGGTTTACTCCTGAGCTAAAAGCTAAAAGTTCACCATGTTTTTAGCTCTAAGAAAGAAAACACTGTGGCCAATAAATTACCAGGTGGACATTGATAACTTTGAGTAAAAGTTTAAGAATCCTTCTGGCACCAACTAACACACTAAATGTCCTGTTTCTTTGTATCCTAAATCTTTGTATGTGACTTCCATATCCCACATGACTGCTAGTTCCTTGGGATGTATAAAAAAATCTGAATTTTAAAATAAATTGGCCTGTTGGGAAGACACAGGTCCCAGAGTTTATGACTCTGTTGCCGATCAGCCCCTCTGCCCTGAAGCCAGTAGGTCCCCTACTAAGCAAAGCAAACCTGAGTCCTGGCATATTTCTTCCCTTATACCTAGTTCTCTCAATGCCTGTTCCTCTCCTATGGTCCTCCAGCTCCTGCTTTCCATATGAGCCTCCATTGGTGATGACCAAGTATCTTTAATGCCTCACCCAAGCCATTCCATTAGGGACTGCTTCCCCCTGTGCTGCCTCAGGTTATGTAGCCCATGTCTCAAGGAAGGATGGGTGGTTATATAGCTCTGCTTTAATGCTTCTGAAGCACTTAAAATAATATCATTTGTTCCCATGTCCTATATCCTCACAAGCCACTGGTTAGGTGCTCTTTCATTGCTTGTTTGAAAGTCTCTCCTAGTTCCAACAATCCCAGTGTGTGGAGTATTTTCTGCTGGCTATAGTTCCTTTCATTGAACCATTGTTAAGGCTTCCATCAGCATGTTGAAACATGACTTTTTCCTCTCTTTGTATTAAAGGTTGAATCTGAGGGGCATCTTTAGTTATTTCTAGGTCATTCCCTTGCTCATTACTATCTGCCTTCTCCCATGGTTCCCATGACCCAGGGTTCCAGGATGAGCCTTGTATTACAGATCTGATTTGGGCTCTCTTTCCTCTTCATTCCTCTAGCCTTAGGGAACAGCAAGTTAAATCTCCAGTTCTTTTTCTCTCTCAAGCAGTTTACTTGTAAGTTTTGAGGCCAATACTGAATACGCCAGTAGTTCCTTCCTTGTCTTTTCAACACCCCCCCCCAGCTATTGTCTCTGACTCAGACAAGTCTTATATTATGCAAAGAAGCAGCTAGGCAGCTTCAGCAACTGCTTTTTTTGAATCTTGATTCCAGCTCTGCTTCCATGGCTTGTAAAAATTTTTCTAGACCCTCCATAGTCCTTAAAGAATTTTCATACATGAGTGGTACCCACCTCTTAAGTAGGCACCCTGTTTTATACCGTTTACAAGATGGCAGCCACCTGGGATATCCCCCATTGAACTTGTTCACTTAGGTGCCCTTCTCTTAGATACACATCTCACTATCCGTTGCATAATCTATGTGACTGTTGCTACCCCCAGTAAGTTTATGGGGATAGCCCATCATGTCATTTCATCACATTTTCCCCTCACCGAACTTTGCTGTGGTCTTTTTCATATCAGAAACATCTTCATTGCTCTTCCCAAACTCCTTCAGTTTGTCATAGCCCACATATCCTGTTGACTATGCCAATTGTAAGTCAAATTTATTGCTGGGAGGTGCATGCATGGCTCCCTTATGACCCACTGGCCAATATTCCTCTGAATTACAGTTTAGGGAATAAAGATATTTATTTGGGCTTCCTAACAGAGCTCATGATGTCAGGGAGAGGTTACTTACAAAGGCATAGACACCCAGGGACTTTTGTCCTTTCATCTTGGCTGAGCCTTCCAGATCTGCAGCTGCCAGTCCCCCAGTCCAAGATGGCGAAGCCCCCCTCCTCCTCCCTGGCTTCTTCATGTCTATCATTAGACCTTCCCCCTCATGCAATTGAAACTGACTGATTGGGTGGGAGTGGTAACCATCTCCATGCCTTCTTATGGAGAGTCTTAAGATTTAAACAGTTTGAGGTAAACAGGAGAGAAACTAGAGAAGGCATCTTTCCACGTGCTTGCCATTTGGAGGACAGGCTTATCCAACAGAAGACAACATAGTATCAACAGCCATCTCAAGCAACCACCTCCTCTGCTTCAAACACAGCATCTCCTGCTACCACAGTATCACTATTCCCCCAAAGTATAAGCCCAAAGCAATCCTTCCTCCCCTAAGTTGATTCTTGTCATTCCATTTGCATTTTGTGAATGGTTTGAGGAGCATTTGTATAGTTCGTCTATAAAGACCTAATTCATTTTTAGTTTACATGTATGAATGTTTTGCCTGAATGTGTTTAAGTGCACCACAGGGGCCAGAAGAAGGCACCAGAATCCATGGAACTAGAGTTACAGACTGTTGTTAGCTACCATGTGAGTTCTGGGAACCAAACAAAAGTCCTCTGATCCTTTGCAGAACTCTTAACTGCTGAGCCATCATTCCAGCCGCAAATGTTTTTGAATTCCTATTTTAATCTTGCTGCTTATTTATGACCTGGTCACATGATTTCATGTTCTTGGTTCACTGTTGGTAGGTCATATATGTCTAGAAACTTGGCATTTTCTTCCAGATTTTCCAGTTGGCTGTAGTTCAAGTTTTCAACATATTCCTAAACGATTCTCTGGATTCAGTCATGTCAGTTGTCTCTGATTTTCCTAGTTATTTTCATGCTCTGTAAGTTTGGCTCAGGGTTTTCGATTCTGCTTAGTTTCTCAGGCCACCAGCCCTGTGTCTCGTTGATCCTTTCTGTTCCCTTGCCTTCTGTTTCATTATTTTTGCTCTACTCTTGTTTGTTTTGTTGCTGTTGTTGTTGTTTGTTCTGTCTATTGCTTTGGGGTTTGGTTTGTCCCAATTTTCTGTAACCTTGAAAAGCATCATTAGACCGATTTTTATAATATTTGTATTGAGTTTTTGTGCATTTCATATACTAGGTCTTAATAAAATTTAGACCCCCTTCCCCATCCATGCCCCCATATTTGCATTCAGCTTGCTAACTGAGTGCACTGCAGGGTGCAGCAGGCTGGGCAATAACAAGAGCAATGGTCCCTCTGATTTCTAATGGGAATTACAGCCCTATTTCGCTCTTAGGACTGATTTTAATTTTTTTATCCAGCATTGTTAATTGGTTGTTACATAAGTGAGGAGGCAATATTGGTGGAGTTAAAGCTCAGGATCACCTCTGCTGATGAGGAGATCCTCAAAGATAGTTATAAGGTCTTGAGGACCATCTACCAAGGCCACTTCGGTGATGTGACGCTCACATGCCACCTCTTCACAGACACTCATGAGGCTTTGAAAGTCCTGCCAGATGACTCCACCACCATCACATCAGAAATTGACATTATGAAACCCCTGGAGCATCCCCATATTATCAAGTTTTATCAAATAATCAACTCCAGCAAGAAAACTTACCTTGTAATAAAGTATACAAGTCGGGGAAGGCTACTGAGTTGGATCCAGAAGGATGGTCACCTGCAGGAGCGGGAGGCCTGCAGAGTCTTCCAGCAGATCAGGAGCACCCGGCATTATTGCCATTCCAAAGCTGTGATACACAGAGACCTGAGACCAGAAAATATCTTGGTCAACAAGGAGGGCAACATCAAGCTCAGCAATTTTTGACTGGGCACTCGTGTGATTCCAGGGCAGAAGCTGAATTCCTTCACCTGCATTCTTCCATTCGAGGCCCCAGAGCTCTTGCAAGGAAGACTATGATGAGCCCCCCTCCCACCAATGCTGGTATAAAGCAGAAGATCCTGTGTGCAAAATACTACATTCCACCTTACCTATCTGCAAATGCACAAGATGTAATTGGCCAGTTACTAACTCCAGACCCCAACCCAAGGGCCACCATAGACCACCACATCATGCACCACCTGTGGGTTGCAAAGGGTAAGGTACCTTCTCTTGAATGCTCCACAGAGGAATTCCCCAGACTCCAAAACCCTCTCATTAAAATCATCATGGCTGACTTGGGGTATATTCCTTATGAGGTCCTGGAGTCTTTAGGAGCCCAAAACTTCAGCGACATGATGGGTACATACCTGAATTTAGAAGAGAAGACCCTCAGGGATGACAACCAGGATAACCAAATGAAGCCCTATATTACCCCCTGCAGGAACCCTGTAGATCCTTCCACCTTCTCTTTCCCAGTGAAAGGGAGGGCGAGTGAGTGAGCCTGACCTTCACCTCTGATCCTCACCGTATCTGTTTCAGCTTCCTGATAGTGGAGGGGAGCAGCGGGGCCACCATGTCTGCAGCTCCCCACTGCCCCTACCTGAAGATGAGCCCCATTTGCAAAGCAACATCCAACGCTGGTGAGACAGAGCAGAGCAAGCCCTCTTGGGACACAGCACTGGAAACCAACTCGCTCTCCAGGGAGGAAATACAGATCCTGAGCACCAAGGGTTCACAGGAAACAGAGCAGCCAGTCCTCCAGGAATTCATCACCAGACTCAATGTCTAGTCAGCAGTCTGAGGGTGTGATGACAGCCTGTACCTGCAGATGTGGCTGGGGCTGGAGGAGGGTGATGAAGAGGGTGGTGAATTATATAAGAAAACTCTGCTGCTGTGTGCCACTCTGGAGTAATAGCTGGGTCTCCAGGAACAATGTGGTCCCTATCAGGGGAGGAGACATCGAGACATGGAGCCAGGAGGTGAACAGCCACATGGCCTGTGTTTATTGTATCTGTGCTTTTCTTGCTGTGCTTTTCAGTTGACAAGCGATGATTGTGCATCTTTATGGGGTGTGTGACTATACATATCTGTCACCTCAAGAGGATGACCCACAGGATGCACTTTGTGGAAGCTGAGATAACTGAAGTAGATGCAGACAGCAGAGGGTGGTGCCCAGGGCTGGGGAGGAAGGGGAGATGGGGTGGTGAAAGGGGGCAAAGGTTGAGACCTGAAGAATCAGCTTAGGGAGGAAAGTGTAACTCTGTAGCCAAATGTGGTGGTGTACACCTGCAATCCCAGCATGGGAGGCAGAGGCAGTAGGTGTCTACGAGGTCAAGGCCAGGCTGCTGAACCTAGTAAGTGCAGGCCAGCCAGGAGTATGGAGTAAGACTCCATCTCAAAAAACAAAATAAAAAAGTAAGCGCTATATTTCAAACTCACTAAGAAATTTTATCTTTTTTTTTTCTGCTTTTAAGATGTGAGAGGGCAACCTCCCAGTTCCATGGCTGGTGAACCACAGGGGTGGGGTCAGCCTAGCATGGATTGAGACCATGACAGCAGCATGCCAGGCTGGAAGTGCAGGCTGCTGAGTGTCCACATGCAGGACGCTGAGGTCTCTGCAGTGAAGGAGGTGTGAACACTGCCATAGGCCCATGCATATAAAGTCCCAGTCAGTCACAAGGAAAGTCTAGCCCTGAGCAACACTCTACTCAGTGTGGGTCATTGAGCTGAAAGGATGCCTGGAGTGAATGAGGACCAGAAGCCCTGGGCACCTCCTGGTGGGACAAGGTTGGAGACTGCCTGCTGTGCCCTGCCCTGCTTTACTTCCCTGCCTGTCTGCCTGCCTGCCTGCCTGCCACTCTGTCCTTTCCTTCCTATTTTGTGGCCAGGGATATGTTCTTCAGCAAGGAGTGAGATTTCTGTGATTTTGAGATAATTATAGGTCAGACTAGTCTACCTTTGCCAAAACAGGTCCAGCAGATTGAGAACGCAGCCCCCAGCAACCCTGTGGGATTCTTCTGTAAGGAGGCCTACTGCCATCCTTTCCACAGGGCCCACACACAGGGTTGGGTGCATGTATGTAAGTCCTGGGACCCAACAAGGAGCAAAGCTTGTGAAAACCTCATCTGGAGTATTGTACCGGTGCTCCATGCTCCCCCCTAACCACCCAACCTCCTGTCTCTCCAGATTTGGTCCATTGAGGTCATTCACCAAGCTGGTCACACTGAGAGCCCACATTCCGTGGTCAGTATGAAGTGCCTCATAGTGACCAAGTGACAGGTGCCAGGGCCAATGCCCCACTTATAGTGGCTCTTCTAGCTAAGCACAGCTGTTAGGGGACTGGTGCCACACCCATTTTTAAGGAGAAACTGAGCAACAAAGGCCTTTCCAAGGCTCTGCCGAGGTCCTAGAATTTAGACTCTGAAGCTGTCCCTAAAGTGCCAGGGTGCTTCATGATGTCAGGCTGCCCTGGGGAGACTGGTCAGCTGAGCTGCTTAGCAGGGGCTGTGGACAAGCAGGAGCTAGAGTGAAGATACCAGAAGAGCAGAATCAGAAGGGATTTGGGGCATGGCCATCTGGTGAGAAGGGGAGAGTTTGTTCCTGGTGGAGGCTGAGCTAGTGAGATGCAGCCTGTGAATCTGCTGTGGGGGCTAGTGTGGCAGGTGTGAAGGAGGTGAGATGAAAAGGCCATCCTCAGGTGGGGCCTCTGGACCTCCTCCATGTCCTCAGAGATCTTCTAGCCTCTGCCTCAAGTGCTGGGATTACAGACATGCACCATGGTGCCTGGCAAGGGGGAGGTTGTTTTGTTTTGAAACAGTGTCTCACTCTATCACAGGCTGCCCTTGAATTCATGATCCTTCTGTTTGCCTGTTCTTTCTCCAGGTCCTGAGGCTGCAGGTTATGCACCACCACACCTGGCTATAAGGTTTAATCTTTTTAACTTGATTGGATTGAGAGGTGCCTTGTTGTTTAGGAAATCACACATCTGGCTGTGTCTGATATCTGTATTTTCCAGGGTTTCCTTTTTGACATTGTGATGGATGTCATGTACAATGTGTTGAATCACATTCATTGCTGTTCTGGGATACAGAAGGGCCCTGGGCTGCAGGTTGGACACAGCTATTGAGGGCCTGAAAATTTAAATGGCTTGTTGGGAGATGGTAATACTGGAAGGTAAATATACTTGCTGGAAGTAGGTCGATACAGTGTGGCTCAGTGGACATGTTTTGGTGCTGTCTCTTCCTGTCCCTGCTCTCTGCTTCCTGGCCACCTTGAGATGAACAGTCCTGTTCACTGTACCCTCCACCCTGATGTTCTGCCTCCCCACAGGCCCCGCCACAGGAACCAATCACTCCTGGATGGAAACCTGAAAGCATGAGCTACAGTAAATCCTCCTACCCTTGAGCTGTTCTGTGTAGGCATCTGCCACAGCACTGAAAGCTTTGGAGTCCCAGGTGACTGTGGGGCTTTGGGAGGGGTTGTGGGTGTACATCCAGACGTGGTGAGGCATGCAGATGACTGCTCCCACCTCTGCCATCTCCTCAGAGCCCTGGACTATGGTTACCAGTGGGCTGGTCAGGAGGTTAGAATGGCTGAGCCATCTGCCTTCTGCTTTGATAGGCACTTTCTGCCTCAATAGGACAGTGCTGGTAGGATGGAGAATGTGTCACTGTGGCAGAACTGTGGACTTGGTGCTACTCAATGGGAAGGTAAGTGTAGCTGCTAGGTGTGGAGATAGTAGCCCATATGTAGCCAGCAGCTGTGGGGCAGCTTTGTGTCCAGTGACCATGTTTGGGGTCAGGCCCAGAGCTTAGAAAGAAACTTTGATAGCCATGGGCCTGAAGCAGTCAGTATGACACGGAGGTGACCTTTGTCCTGCCGGGTAAGGTGTCTTCAGTGTTCTCCTGGGCATTGTCCTGCCCCACCCCCACCCCCAATGAAGAGAGGTTCCATGGGTTAAACAGAGACCACACAACTGGGGCTGAAATCAGAGACCACTCTGTGGGGCTCTTTCTGCTGAAGGTACATTGAGATCAGTAAGACGCAACCTTGGGTGTCAGACAGGCTTCTGGGTTCCGGTCCTGCATTGACTCTTTACTGAGTATAGAAAAGGAAAAACACATGGCAGGACAGGCAGGACAGCCAGGCACGACCCCTCCGTAAGGCATCTTCGCCCTCAAGTTGCTGAGGAGCAAAAGGAGACTGAGGGTGGGCAGAAGTGTGGCTCACACAGGCCATAGGAGGTAGCAGGTGTCACTGAGTTTCAGCTCCAGGCCGTTATAGAGGAACCACTGGTGTTGAAGCATGTGGCCAATATCCTTATCCACCTGTAGGCATGAGGGCTGTGGCACATAATGGAGACAGAGGCTCCATGAATCAGGTCCCGTAAGAAGGTGCTGGGTGAGTGGGGTAGGGCCTCCTGGCCCCTGAGGGAACCACAGTTAGGTTTGGCCCTGCATGTGAGATCACAGTTTCAGAACATGTACAGAGAACAGAACTGCTGATGAATGCCACCTGTGCTTGGCCACTTTAACAGTTTAGAAGGCAGCTGGCACTCATGTGGGATAGTGCCAAGTCGAAAGAAGCACAGCAGAGTCTTCAAAGAAGGGAGAGATGTTACTGCCTGCAGGAGGTAAGGGGAGCTCCTTGACATGTCCCCATCCTCTGTGCCAAGATCCAACCTCCCCGCAAGTCCCCAGTGGGCGTGAGAGGTCAGAGCTTCAATGCGGGGATGTGCTGCAAAACCCACCTGCTAAAACATGACAGGACATGAGGGACAGTGCAGGTCTGCTCAGCAGCTGGTGGCTGACTGAGGAGTCCCTCACCTGCTGTCCTCTCATCCTGGGTGGCTGACTGAGACTTTTCCTTACCCACTGTCTCTTTACCTAGGAGCTGCTAGGGTGTCTCCTGAAGCTGGTTCTCAGGAGAAAGCTGCAGTCCTCCAGTGGACACTGAGCTGGTGACAGAGGCAGGTGTGCAAGAAAGTCACTCCAGCTTAACATCCTGAAACTGGCGCCCCCCCCCCTCCTTTCTGGCACATGAAGAATCTTAACTTCAATGCAAAGATCCCTGTCATCATTGTGGATGTTCATGAGCTCAGGGATCAATGGGTATCAGGGGAGCCTCGAGCTCTCCCTGGAGCTGCTAGGGTGTCTCCTGAAGCTGGTTCTCAGGAGAAAGCTGCAGTCCTCCAGTGGACACTGAGCTGGTGACAGAGGCAGGTGTGCAAGAAAGTCACTCCAGCTTAACATCCTGAAACTGGCGCCCCCCCCCTCCTTTCTGGCACATGAAGAATCTTAACTTCAATGCAAAGATCCCTGTCATCATTGTGGATGTTCATGAGCTCAGGGATCAATGGGTATCAGGGGAGCTGTGAGCTCTCCCTGCAGCACTGGGTCTCAGCCTGTGACTTCCAGCACTTCCTTGGTGTGAGAGTCCTGACAGGAGAGAAGGCCCGTGACTTCACACTCCTACATGGATGTGGAAATTCAAAAAACTTCATCTTTTTAGGGTGATGGAAAGACAGGATGTGATCATGTTTGTGAGTAAGAGCCATGCTGTCAAAACTCAGCCCAGCTGAGGGAGGGCCAGAGGGCCATTTTACAACCCTTTAGGGAGGAGAAATCTTTCTCCCCACTCTTTTACACCAATCCTGTGCTCCTGGAGGGTCTGGGACCTGCCTGCCTTCCACCCCAGTCAAAATGATTGGTGTGTACTGTGGTTTCCTCACAAGAAAGCAGTGAACTAGAGGTGTCAAGAGGGGCAACATTATAGAACTTAAACTTTTAACTCAGCATGGAAAAATGGAGGGTGTATGTGGTTTCCTACATCCTTTCTCTTTCAGAAGAGCAGAGAGCAAGGCCGCAGGCTCCTCACTTGCTCCAGGTGGTCCAGAAAATACTTAGGGAAGCCCTGGATCACAGGACGCTGAGCAAGACGCAGCCCACAGGGCTCCAGTGCCGGGTAGGTGGTAGGTGGCACAGACTGATGATGTCACTGGCCAGGACTGCCCAAGGACCTGGGGCAGAGCAGGGTCGGGCACATGCCACCTCCCCTCACGCCACCCGAGTGGTTTCCAGGTAGGAGCTCTAGCTCTGGACTTGAGTCTGTGTGGCTGTAGGATGCTGGGTACCTCAACAAAATATTAACAAATTTAATCTGGCAGTGTGTCAACAGACTCTCACAGCTTGCACAAGCCTAACTCACTCCAGGTGTGCAAGCTGACTCAAAATGGGAAAAATCAATAAATATACATCTCAACAAGCTCAAGGAAAATGTTCATGTAATTGTATCAACTGATGCAGAAAAAAGCATCTGAAAAATCCATGCCCATTTTATGATAAAACTCAACGAAGTAATAGGGAACTCCCCAACCTGACAAAGGACAGCTACAAATCTACAAGCAGCTAAGGGCACAATTAGCAACTTGACACCAAGTGTCTTCCTCACAGGTTAGGAACATGGCAGGCTGTCTCCTCTCAGGACCTGTCCCCGACCGCTTTCCGTCTCGCCGGCAAGAACGACGCGGGAGGACAAGTCAGGATCCTTCTGCAGCAGTTTATTGTATGCGCATCTTACACTCTTAGAAGCTTAAAGACCGAAGACGCCGAGAAGCGGGAGAGCGGTTGCTTATATAGTCTAAAGGTCCCATCTATGACGTATAAGAAGCGGATTGGTTGCTGGAGATCACCCCACGGGAGGAGGCGAGGGAGAGCAGGCTCTTGTGCACACCCCTTATGGGCGCAGCAGGATGTTTACTGTTAAGAAGGTCCAGATACCGGCGCCATCTTGTAATGGCGGCGGAGGCTGTGGCTCTCCACAGAGTCAGCCATGTCAGGAGATCCTTGGTGACAGTGGACATTGTCCCAGATCTGCTCTGTCAGAAATGACCTCACCCACATCTCTTCCTTTTGCTTCTTTGAATATTAACCAGGGAGAGGGCTGTTTTCTGGGGAGTAGAGGGTTCCTTTCTGCCCAGGTCTGGCACTGGCCCTTTATTT
>NW_008333794.1:2707915-2715304 GCF_000622305.1 Nannospalax galili
AAATAAAAAAAGTATGGCATATCTTAAAGGATGACATAGGAAAATCTAGATGACCCTGGATTTTCACAACAAGGTTTTAGATTCAACACCAAAAGCACAGTCCACAAAGAAAAATAAGTTCATGTTTCAAAATCATGTTTTAAAGATATCTGATTGATGCTGAGATTCACAGTCATCCGGGAGAAACTATTTGTAGACAACAAATGTGATAACAGGCTTGTATCCAAAATACATAGAACTCTTAGCAGTCAACAGGAAGAAAACAACAGAGAAAAGCAGATGAAAAGTCTGAATGCATCACTAAGCAGAGACGATCTCAGAAGGCAGGTAGGACAGGAAAGATGCCGAGCATCTTACAATCACACTGACACACAACACATAGGAAAGATGTTGAGCATCTTACAATCACCCTGACACACAGTGAAGGCTGTGTACTCTGGGTTGCCCGGACGCTGTTCTGAACTATGGCTCATACTATTCAGAAGGCATTGATCGTGCTACTCACAAGAACCAGAAAATAATGTGCAGGTGCGTAAAGGTTAGAAATGCCAGATTCCGCTACTGCCTCCTCCAGCCAGACTCTCCTGCCACACTAGTGGTTCAGCAGTTTATTTTCTGTGTGCCTTACATATTAATCCTATCCTCTTTGTTGGTAGAAGAAGCCTACATCCCGTGAATCTCACAAGCAGGCTTTTCTCCACACAGCTGCTGGTTGTCTTTGTATCAGTGTCAACCTCTGACTAAAACATCCCCGGGGTGAGGAATGGAAACCTACACCATAGCTGGCCACTTCTGAGTAGAACAAACCCCTGACTTCTGCATCCCTCACCAGCATGGGCCTCACTGTCTGTCCTCTAGGGATTCCGAGAAAGGCCTTGGCTGGCCAGTGTATTCCATTGGGTTTCAGGCTGTTTCTTATTCTGATTTTTGTGTGTGTGTGTCCGTGTCCTCTAGAGTTTTCAATCTTCCCAGGCCTGAGCACATGGAATTTTAGGCTTTGAGTGCACAGCCTTCTTTTTTCATATTTCATTAGAGTTCCTTCTATGTTTGCAGGTCTCTCTGAAGTCCCTAATCCTATAGCTGTTTTAAAATAGTGTTTTCTTTTTTATTTTGTTATTTTAATTTTATGTACATGAGTGTATTGCCTGAATGTATATGAGTGTACCCATGATATGCAATGCCCAAGGAGGTCATAAAACGGTGTCAGACCCCCTGGAACTGGAGTTACAGTCATTGGTTAGCCGCCAGGTGAGTTCTGGGAATTGAACCCGAGTCCTCTGCAAAAGCAGTCAGTGCTCTTAACTGCTGAGCCATCTCTCCTGCCCCTAAAATAGTGTTTTCTAATTCTAATACCTGATTATTGATGAGTCTACTTAAAATGATTGTCTTTTTTATTGACAGGTTCTTTGTATGTGGCCAGGGCTTGTCTCAAACTCAAACCCTCCAGTCTCTAGCTTCCAAGCACTGGGATTACAGACATTGCCATGTTGACTATGACTTTAAGGGAAGGCCAGTGGGTTCATTCTGTCACAGGGTTCATAATGCTTTACACAATTTGTTGTAAACTACACAAGTGATTGAAGAATAATTGCAGAGAGTTTCTGTCACCACAGGTGTAGGACTGCTGCATTAGTGAGGATGAGGCTGGTCATTCAGGCTCCTCAGGGACTGGAGTCCAGCCTGGGCTTGGCCTTGGCCTCTGTTATGTTCCTTCTGCCTATGATGGCCTCAGCCCCAATCTCCAGCCCCACTGAAACCCTCACTGGTTTTCATTTTACCTGATTTCAAAATCAATTTAAAATTTAAAAGTAAAGCTTTAATTCTGAAACAGAGTGTGGAAATCATGGAAAATGCAACACTACCTGGAAACCAGGAGCTCTGTGTGAGGGTGGACCAGGAAGAGCTGCTGCCAGCACTGTACAGAGAAGCACCCTCAGAGCCACAGGAACTCATGTGAGGCCCAGGAGCCTCATCACAGAGCAAAGACATCCAAAAGGATGAAATAAGTTGGGACCAATTACATCTGAGGCTCGAAGTGCGCAGAGTCCACTGTCTACCTGATGTGACTCTCTGATCTCTCAGACAGATGTGGCAAGGGAACTCAGAGAAAAGTTTGGGTCCAGCTGTCCCTAGATTGCTATTATCCAGAGTAGAGTGAAGGAAAAATCAACAGGCAGGTAAAATGTTCCACTGGGATGCCATATTTCCTATTCCCCAGTGGGATCTTGTCACACAGACACTAAAATTACAGGCTGAAGAAAGAAGTTAAAGACACCCTTTACCTAAACCTGTGCAGGTTCTCCTCAAGTGCAGAGTCCTCTCCTGTCACATCCACCCAAGTGCCCTGAACCCAAGGTGCATAATCAGTAGGTGGTCGGGTCCCAGGAGGACTGCTTCTGTGAAGATGATGAAAACATTTTTCTTTTAGGAAATTTATTTCCTTGAACTAAAATTCATCGACTTTTCAAAGGAAAGTTGATGAATTTTCATTTCACAATTATTTTTCTAAACTAAATGACTCCAACTGACTAGTGATACCAGCACTCAGCACACATTGTCTCGTAAAGATTTACTTGGGCCTACACGTGCTATCAGAAAACAGGTTCAAATTCACATTTAATGGTAAATCCTCACTTTGCATCTATCATACTACTTTTTTTGGGGGGGTGGGTCTTTTTGAGACAGGGTCTCCCTGTAGCCCCAGCTGTCCTGGAACTCACTATGTAGACCAGGCTGGCCTTGAACTCACAGAGATCCGTCTGCCTCTGCCTCCCGAGTGCTGGGATTAAAGGCGTGCGCCAGCACACCCGGCATCTATCATACTATTTTAAGTAACTTCTGTACTTCGAATAACTAAAGGTTTCAAAATCGTTAGAAGAAAATGCAGTTGTAGGTCCAAAACCTCACTCCACAGAGGGTAACTTCACATTATACTCATTTGTTAAGTTGAATTTTTGTGATTTTCGTACAATATAGCTTCATGGTTGTGGTGGTTTGAATTAAAATGTCCCCCATAGGCTCCAAGTATTTGGACATTTTGTCCCCAGATGGTGGCGCTGTTTGAGGAGGTCGTAGAAGGTATGGCTATCCTGGAGGAAGCGCTTCACTGGGGGTGGGCTTAGAGAGTTCTTAAGCCTTGCCGGATCTCCAGTCACTCTTGTTTCCTGTGTCCACTTGAAGATGTGAGAGCTTAGCTTCTGCTCCTCCTCACATCCTGGAAATGGCTAAATTGTTTTTCATTTTCTAGTCCTGCTCTGTTTCTAGCTCTCAGATTTTTCAAAATTATATGTTGTCATGAATTTAGGAATAGATAAGCAAGAATCTCTCTTCTTTGTACAAGGATATGATCAAAGTTGCTGTGCAAGAAAGCCTTTTCTATCTCTTGCTTTGTCGCTGGTCAGTCAGGAAAGCAGATGCTCCTGCAGGACCATCAGGATCTCCAGCAACACCCAGCATCTGTGACAAAGCTCCTCTGGGCGTCTTGTTCCTTTATGGTAAAAGTGCTTACTCCTGTCCTGTTTCTGAAGCGGTAAACACTCTAACTGCAAGGCTGAACCCCAAGGAGTGTGTAGGACACTTTCAATGCCAAACAACAACAAAAAAGACATTTTGCCCACTGCTTAGCCCAGAGTATTCTTCATTATTTGGCCAGTCATATTCCTGGAGTTCACTTATTTCATGGCATCTCTGGACACAACAGTGACATCTGGTGGTGATGGCTTTCCATCCCTGATGCACCAGCTGTTTTTTTCTCTGGAGTCTTCCTAGTTTTCCAGATAGAATTGTTCCACAGATACAGAATACTGCCCGTTTCATTTCATTCTAAACCCAACCAATCTCATGACGCAGGAGCAGTCACTTTCTAAACCCCTGGGTCACTTTGACATTAACTTACAGCAGGGGCAAGAGTGATGACAACATGGGAAAGGTGAGCTCTGTGATGACAAACATGAGTATGCTGTGTCATAAACGTAAGTGTGCACATGCACTGCTCTGACCTGAACAAATTCATGGTCGTTACAGATCCTCTGAACCTCAGGAATTGGGTGTGCTCACTTCATGTTGCAGAGGAGGAAACAGACATTGCTCCCTACCTTTCCTCATCCCAGAATCAGTGTACCCACAGGATACTAAACACCAGCCTGCACTGGGGTCTGCAGAGGGGTTTCCTCCTCCATTCCTCGCTCTACGTCACTCGAGGTCACAAGTTAGATCACTGTCCTGAGCACTTGTCACTTTGATGCTGACATGGATCTCAGGCTGTCCATGATTTGGGTCATTGCAGGATGACACGTGTCTGAAGTCACGGCTCCCTGGCTCCATGCAGTGCAGGATTCTGCACTCTAATCCTGAGCAGCTCCAGCCTTCACACTCAGCTCCAACAAAGGAATGCTTGTTTTTCTTCTGGACACTTCTTGCTCGGTGCATGTGTTGTTTTCCTGATCTCTCTAAGCCCTTCCTTCTCTCCCACTGTAACCTTTCAAAAGGAAACAAGTTCAGAAATCCATGTCATTTCCCCAGGGTCTTATGCCTTTCAGTGCAGAATGTCAAGTCTCTCTGAAGGCAACCTGATGTATCAGGGTGTAAACGGTAATTTTAGGGCATGGTGCAATTGTATCACAGTACCATAGGCTTTCCCTTCAGCATACACACCCCGACGTGCAGTGTGAGGAGGGTCTCTTAAATCATTCTGCAGATGCCAGGAAGTTGATGTCCTGTCCCCGATCTGTGCTCTGGTAGGCAGGGGAGTGTGACGAGCTGGGAAGGCACAGGCTAGGCCATCTCTTTTAGCTTGTTTCCACGAAGGAGTCAGCAACACCAGAATGCTTTCCACATAAATGACACAGCAGCCCTGAACGTTCTGCATACCTTTATGATACTTACATAACATGTAAATAAATTTACACAATCTATGCTTGACGTGCCTATGTAATAGACATGGTGTGTTACTGCGACGGACCAGCCCAGACCGGGGCAGTTCAGTCCAACGGGAACAGGGTCGTCCAGAGGGTGGACAAGGAGTCGGCTAGTGACAAACAGACACAAAGGAGTTTGATGAAAGTCTGAGTGTAATTTTTGCACTTGCAAGGTTTGAAATATATACAGCAAAGATCACAAAAACCGCAGAACAGTCATGCTAAGATTTACAGTTCCAGAGATGAAAGTAAAACAATTTTGCCAACACATTTCCCTATCTTATCAACCTGATACTAGACAGTAAATTCCTGCTTTACTGTGGTTTTTACTGCCAGCCTTTCTCACACACTTAGGATTCTGCTCGGCTTTGTAGTCCCAAGTCAGAATGACCTTAAACCATTAAGCATGTTCAACACGAGCTGTGCCTGATATTACTTTTTTAATTGTTTGAAAATATTCCTTGCTTATTTGTAGTGGGCCATAGGGCTTCTAAGTTATTTTTAACTCTATAGGTCCCAAAAAGGCTATCCCATGTTAGGGATCCATGAAACCATCCTTCTCTCTTATCCTACCAATTTTCAAATACTTTCTATATTTGCCCTTTAATGCTCTCTTTTGATTGTTTATCAAAAGACACCAAGGTGGTCTTGATCTTACCAATTTATCCATAAGTTGTAATGAATACCCAGAAACCCTTCTTCTATCTATGTCTCTCTTCTAGAAATCCGTTATTCCCTAGACTCTCCACCACTAATTCTATTTAACTACTTCTTGCTGCATCTAAAATAACTTTTATTAATAGTGGGTGCATCTGGACTAGGATGATTAAAGGATTTTCAATAAAGGCGGTGATAGAGGTGCCAAGGACACCAGGTGCTTTCCGGGCCCCCAGAAAGCCCAAGATACAGTGACGGTTAGAAAGATAATAGCAAGTAAAAGCATGCCAAGTACACTGAATGTTTCTCAGCACAACCAATTCCAAGAGGCAACCTTCCTTGAAGTTCCAGCCTCAACCCATGGAGGATCTCACGTGGGCTTCATTGGAGATGGCGTGACATGTTACAAAATGACTAAAGGCATGTTTTCTGTGGTCTCTCCTAGCCAGCTGATGCTGTGGTTACATGAAATCCTGTCACCTTCCTTGGTCTGTATTCTGCAGCCAGGAGGTGACTGTGGAGTTTCACCTCCACATTAATAAGGTTTCCCAGTGGTTTCAAAGCAATGGTCCCCAGAAGTCATGATGTCATGATATAACTGAACATTCATGGCCTCTGCCTATTCCTGATTTTCCTAAGTGGTTTCCAGTTTGCAGGGCTGCAGTTTCTGAAACAACACTGAAATTAGCACAGCCCTGGATCACAGTTGATGAAAGCATGCTACCTGGGGAGTTGTACAGAGTAGTGTGTCTGTAAGGATCAACTCTTTTTGCTTATTCAACTGAATTAAAAACTTGTATTTCATCAAAATGATATGAAAGAAATTTTATGACTATTTTGTTAGTAAATATGTATGTTTTCAAGTTTTTTTTACAACTTTACCAGTGTATTCTTTAAATTTTTTTAATTAATTTACTTTTATGTGTATGAGTATTGTGCCTGCATGTGTGTAAGTGTCCACAGAAGACAGAAGAAGGTGTGGGATCCCCTGGAACTGGAGTTATGGATGTTAGCCACCACATGGGTGCTGGGATTCAAACCCTGGTCTTCTCACAAGAACAGCCAGTGCTCTTAGCCAGCGAGCCCCACCAGTGTGTTCTTTACCTTCCATGGGATGCGTACATAAAAACATGCACCTGTGCATTGAGACTGAGGTTAGGGGAAGCACACTCATATGTAATGAACTTCGTAATACAATGGGAATAATGCAGTGAAACTTCAAGACTCTAACACTATCTAGAATATATGATGCATTAATCTCATATGGTAGAATTTTCATCTTTGGAAACCCAAATTAAATGTTTTCGCCAGCTACCCATCTCAGCTCCGCATTACTAAATCAAACCCATGTTGGTGAATTTTAACATTTTTCTTTCTCCTTAATATATTACACTACAGAACCATGTGGTCTACATAGCTATAAGTCAATTTATTTACACCCTTAATTTTAGATGATCACTCTTTTCTACTATGTAGCTAGAAAAATACAACATTATTATATACCTCCTATGTATGACGGTTTACTTAAAGGAGATGCGCATGTTCCATATGAAATACTAAATTTTCTCACAAATTTTGTGCTGGTGTCTCTGGAGTCTGGAGAGGTGCCACTGCTTCAAATCAAAATATTGTATGTATGTACGTATGTATGTATGTATTAATAATGAAAAAAATTCAGAAAGTCAGTAACATTTGCCGGGTTTCATCTGTTTAAACACATAAAATATGAATAATAGTAATAAGAAATTAAGAAATATACTATATTTTTAGACAAGAAGTCTCAATGTTGTGAAGAAATGAATTATTTCAATTTGAT
>NW_008333794.1:2715408-2717150 GCF_000622305.1 Nannospalax galili
AAGCATGATACATAGAAAAATAATCATTTGTACTGAATTAAATTAAAATTATTTTCTGCAATATGAAGTAATTGGAAAGATACATATGATGCATATACACCAATAAATTTTTTTTAATTATGAAGACATTCAAAGGAAGTATTTAAAGAGGACCTCTTGTTTTAATTCCACCACCCCATTCAAGACACATGACAAAGACAGAGGGAGGAGGGAAACCCAAGTGCTAAAGGCCTAACAGCTTCCACTGAATTCTCATTGACAAGAAAAATCATGGCTACTCCAAGTTGTAAAGAATGTTGGGAAAGAATGTTTGTCTATAGTTAGACAAAAGTGAGAACGGAGTTTTTTATCATAGGTGATATCTCCTCATCACATTGTTGCGATAACAGTCACACTCAATCACTTATAGACATTTGCTTGAAGTGCCCACAGTGGGTGAGGCACAGAGCTTCCGGGAGGGTGCCTTCTGCTGAGGAAAATACACAAAGTCTGTCCTCCCCTGGATACTTGTGCTCATTTGGCACAAAACACCTGCTATCTACTACTTCCCTAATCCTGCAACAGCCCTGGGAAGGAAGCACTCAGAGGCTCTGGGAGGCTGCAGATCTGTTCACAGTTCTATTGGGATAAAAGAGCCAAACTTCACATCCATGCTGACCTGAAGCACGCAAGCACAGGAAGAGTTTAGCAAGCTGGGACACTGCTTGGGTGGAGCTGCATGCACTTCTCTTTCTTAATGATGCACATAGCACCCTGGGATCCCTGCCTGTATCAAGTTGCATTCCCACCCTGCTCCAAACAAGGCAATAGGTTCCTCTTCCCTAAGCAACTCTTTGGTACCTCCCCCTTGGTGGCAGATGGCCAGTACAATCTGAACTGGTTTTGGGTGCATGTAAGTTGTGTCCTCTAGAACTTTTATGTAAAGGCCCTATTTATCTTTTAATCTTCGGATATGAATATGATTACAATCAGATGCATCACGGAAGAGGAATTGGTTTTTGAACACAGACTTACATAACTCAAGCCTGCTCACCAAAATAGAAAGGCCAAGCAGGTTGTGGTGACCTAAGCCTTTAATCCCAGCACTGGGGAGGCAGAGGTAGGTGGCTCTCTGTGAGATTGAGGCCAGCCTGGTCCACATATCGAGTTCCATGACAGCTAGGGCTACAGGGAAACCCTGTGTTAAAAAGACCAAAAAAAGAAAGGCCACCCATGCCTGACTCCTACCAAACAACTCCTCCTCCTAGGTCCCATGAAAGGAAGCCCCACATAATAACCTGGGCTCTTGGGAACTCCAGCTCAAGCAGCCCCCTCTTCCCTTGCATTGAGTCAGTCCCCTACTACCTCTTTCATAAAACTTCTTCCTGCTTTACTATTTCTGTGCACTTCAATTCTTTGAATAAGACACCAAGAGCCTGGAAAAACTCACTGGGTT
Source organism: Nannospalax galili (assembly GCF_000622305.1). Taxonomy (NCBI): domain Eukaryota; kingdom Metazoa; phylum Chordata; class Mammalia; order Rodentia; family Spalacidae; genus Nannospalax; species Nannospalax galili. Next base: position 2,716,844 of record NW_008333794.1, read on the forward strand.
ACATAACAGCTCAGGAGCTCTGGACTTTAGCAAGTTCACACTGGTAGCTACATCCCCAGAAAGCTTTTCTGAAATGTAACATCTCAGACTTACTCCACAGAACATATGTTAAAGATAGAGGCAGGGCCAGTAGTGGTGGTGCATGCTGGTATGATACTCTGAAGAGGCAGAGGCAGGTGGATCTGGAGTTTGAGGCCAGCTTGAGCTACACATTTGCCAGGCATGGTGACACACGCCTTTAATCCCAGCACTCGGGAGGCAGAGGCAGGCGGATCTCTGTGAGTTCAAGGCCAGCCTGGTCTCCATA
>NW_008333794.1:2717177-2720371 GCF_000622305.1 Nannospalax galili
GCCAGGTTACAGTCTGTATTACTGTATTAGTCACTGTTCTGTTGCTGTGATAGAAACACTGACCCAAGCAGTTTATAGAAGAGTTTATTTGAGCTTACAGTTCTGGGGGAATTATAGTCCATCATGGCAGGGAGGCATGGTGGCTGGAGGTGGCTGGAGGTGGCTGGAGCAGGAGCAGCAGAAGTGAAGCTCTCACATTATCATCACCGTAGGCACAGGAAGCAAGAAAGCAACTGGAGATCTGGCAAGGTTTAAGAATTCTCTAAGCCCAACCTCTGTGATGTGCTTCCTCCAGGATAGCCACACCTTCTAAGACCGCCCAAAACAGCTCCATCATCGGGGGACAAAATGTCCAAATACTTGGAGCCTATGGGGGACATTTTCATTTAAACCACCACAATTACCTTTTTTTATCCTCACAACTAAAATGCAATTTCAGTTCCTTTCTATTTAAACTTACAGAAACTGAGACCCAGAGAGGTACATCTGCTTTGCCAGCATGCACAGCAAGTGCAGAGCGGAACTGAGGTGTGAATTCAAAGTTCCCTGCCTTTTCCCAAGAGCTGATTTTGACTCTACAGAAAAGCAGCCCCATCTCTTCGCCCTATCCCAACAGCCTCACAGAGCTGTGTATGCATGAGGGACAGTGGTTCAGATTGCAAATAGGTGATCAATAGGCCATGTCAAACCATGCCAGGGTGTACAGTGAAACCTAGTCTTCTGAAGACAGGGGAATGTGAGGTTTGGGAAGAGCTGGACTGTGGGAACCGTTGTTTGCCTGGACTAGCTGTGGGCTTCCTCCTCCCCAGGTCAGCCTGATGACCTGTGTTCAAAGATTTATTCGATCCCTTGTGTTCATTTCACATTGGAAGCCTTTCCTTTTCCCTGTCTGCAGGATGATGGACACCTGTTAACTTGTTTGGAAGGTCACTGTCGCTTTCTCCTTCAGATTCCAACCCAAGACCAGCTGTGAGATTCTAGAGCAAGGGTGTTACAGTCTTCGGTTCTTACATTTCTATGTCATTCCTTCTAGATTTTCAGCTCTCTGAATAGCACCAGTTTTTATCAATAATGCCCATGTTCACTTTTAGTGAGCACAAAAGTTGCTTTAAGGCATCCACTCTACTTCTAACATCTGGACAATTAATGTGTCTATCTGAAATCATTGTATATTCTACTTTTTGAGACGGTGTCTCTCCATGTAGCCAGGCAGCTTGAACTCACAACCCTCCTCACACTCCACAAATCCATGCACAGATCTCATGCATCTACACCCAGGCCCAGCTTGACAGCAGGTTTCAGTTAGAGGTCACCAGGCCCCATTTAGTCACATGTCATAGTGCTTTCCATAGATACATCTAGTTTAACAGCAGCTTCTGCCTCTCAGTGAGGGTAAAGCTGGACATTCAGGCACCTCAAGGGCTGGAGTCCAGCTCAAACTTGGTCTTGTAGGTGATGATATTTTATGACTGTGATTCCTTAGCTCCCGACCCAAATCTCTGCTTCTACTTCTGTATTTTTAATTTTATTCCTTTGTAAATTGACTTTTTTTGAGACAGGGTCTCTCTCTAAACCCAACTGGCCTGGAACATACTATTTAGACCAAGCTGCCCTCCATTTCACAGAGACCTGCCTGCCTCTGCCTGCAAGTTCTAGGATTGGGGGTAAAGGTATGCACCACCATGTCCACCTTTCAATTAACTTTATTTTATTTTTTCTTTTTAAAAATATTTTTAATGCTTTGAAGAATTATTTTTTAAAAAATTTAATAACCACATGACTAGAAGAAGCATTTCATTACAGCTTTAACATATTCAGAACCTCACTCCAGAGCAAGGATACATCTCTTTCAAAAGTAGCTGTAAACTTTTAGGTTCACAGTTGAATTAATACAGTTATACAATATTGAACTCAGTATAAACCCTGAAAGGTATAAAATTGAATGAGGATTTTACCCTTTAAAGAAGATCTCCATTTCATTTTAAAATATGCTGTTTCCTACATTTTTAATGCTACTAAAACTTAGATGTTTTCACATGTATCTTTAATCTCTATGTATCTGATGACTACTAGTCACAGTCGGTTACACTCGGATCCTTAGTACCTGAGTATGGGTATAAAGTCATCAGGTAGATTTCACTGGTAATGTTTATCACCTCTACTATCGAACATGACATAAATTTTTATGCTTCCTCCTCAAATACGTCTTTTTTAAATTTGTTGATTTTTCTGTGTGTATATCATACAGAACATCCCATACAATCTTATTCATCTATATACCCACTTCCCAAATGTCACTCTTCCATAACCTCCCCCTTTCCCACATACTGGAGCCCACATACACTGTCATTCCTGTTACCATCCTCTGTGTTGTCAACACTCCCATCCATTCTTCAGTGCTTGTCCGTCTGCTGAATCTAGTCAGCCTAGCTAGAGATCCTTGTTTTAGGAAGATCAGATTTTCCTCATCTAGCAGCAATCAGTTGTCAATATTCCTTTAGATAAGATTGGGGTCAGCTGTTTATTTTTCCCAGTTCTAGGCTGGGTTACTGTCTGGGAGTCTCTTGCACCACCTTGTCATTAACTCAAAGGAAGGTATCACCTGTCTGGCATTGTTTCTTGTTATGTACTTTTTAGTTATATATGTGGACTCTTAAAAATTATATTGACCCCATTAATCTTTGGTTATACTTTCCTTTTGGGTGTTTAAGACCCTACAATTATACTAAGTGAAGTAACATAGACTCAAAAAAAAAAAAAAAACCCACAAAACGGCATATGTTTGCCCTCATATGTGGATCCTAGTATCAAATCCTTATAAATGAATATGTATCCAGACATAACTACAGGAACCAGGATAATGAAGAGGAACCAGGGACATAAAGGAAAAGAATGAATCTGAAAGAGAAGAACAGTAGAAGACAGGTGTTAACAAAGGAGATATGCACAATAATGGGGTTATTTTAAGGGGAGGTGGGAGGGAAGTTTATACAAGGAACCTAGGGGATAAAGGGAAATAAGGAGCTCAAGAAAGGTGGGACCATAGGAGAAGGGTATTATTAAGGAAGGAAGAAATGGAAAAAATGGGGGCACCTTAAATGGGGAAACCATGGTGCAAGGGTTAGACAATGTGAGAGATAAGCAAAGGCTAGCTAGTTTAAAAAAACAGAGAGAACAATATTAAACAATCTACT
>NW_008333794.1:2720403-2722782 GCF_000622305.1 Nannospalax galili
TATATGCCTAGGCAAGGTTTATCTGAGAGCATTTGGTCTTTGCCCAAGCTCTTTCTACATAGCATATGGTAATTAAAAGTACCAGACTGGCAGAACTAACCTTCTTGGATGTTTAACAGACATACTTTGAGGCCTATATGGTTAGGGGGACATAAAGGACAGTTTTTGTTCCTTTCCCTCTTAGGTTGACTAAGTTCCAGGCGACTATGAGCAGTTCCATCCATTTACCTGCAAATTTCATGATTTCATCTTTCTTTACTGCGTAAAACTCCATCCTATAAATGAACCACACTTTCATTAAATACTCATCAATTGAGGGACAATTAGGTTGCTTCCATCTCTTGGCTATTGTGAAAAAAGCAGCAACAAACATGGATGTACAAGTGTCTCTGCAATAGGATGAGTTTTTAGGGTTTATGCCAAGGAGTGGTATAAATGGGTTAAATGCTAGGTTCATTTGTAGTTTTTAGAGTTCTCCACACTGCTTTCCATAGGGGTTGAACAAGTTTGCAGCCCCACCAGCAGTGGATGAGTGTTCCCCTTTCCCCACATCCTCTCCAACATTTGGTATCATTTGTTATCTTGATCTTAGCCAGTCTGACTGGGGTAAGATGAAATTTTAAAGTGGTTTTAATTTGCATTTCCCTAAACCTTAGCCCATCTTTTAATTGGGTAACTTCCTTCCTTGATACTTTGTTTTTTGAGTTTGTTATATATTCTGGATGTTAAACCTCTGTCAGACGTGTCACTGGTGAAGATTTTCTCCCATTCTTTGGGTTTTCTCTTCACTTCCTTGGTTGCTTCTTTTGATGTACAGAAGCTTTTTAGTTTAATGAGGTCCCATTTGTTGATTTTTGACCTTGTTTCCTGGGAAGTTGATGTCCAGTTTAGAAAATCCTTTCCTACACCTATATCTTGTCGGTTATTACCAATGTGTTCTTCTAACAGTTTCAGAGTTTCAGGCTTCACATTGAGGTATTTGAGCCATTTGGAGTTGACTTTTGTGCAAAGTGAAGGATAGGGGTTTAGTTTCATTCTTCTACAGGTGGCGATCCAGTTTTGCCAGCACCATTTGCTGAACATGCTGTCTTTCCTCCAGTGAATGTTCTTGGCTCCTTTGTCAAATATCAGGTGGCTGAAATTGAATGTACTCATATTTCAGTTTTCAATTTTGTTCCATTAATCTATGGGTCTATTTTTGTGCCAGTACCATGTTGTTTTATGACTATAGCTCTGTAATACAGTTTAATATCTGGTATAGCAATCTCTCCAGCATTGCCCTTAGTGCTCAGGGTTACTTTGGCTATCCCAGGTCTTTTGTGCTTCTTATGAATCTCAGGATTTTTTTCTCCAATTCTGTGAAAAATGTCATGGGGATTTTGATTGGCATTACATTGAATCTATAAATGGCTTTTGGTAGGATGGTCATTTTCACAATATAATTCTTCCAATCCATGAGCATGGGAGGTCCTTCCTTCTTCTGATGTCTTCCTCAATCTCTTTCTTTAAGGATTTAAAATTTTCATTGTAGAGCTCTTTAATGTCTTTGTTCAGGTTTATTCCCAGATATTTTTTTTTTGCAGCTATTATGAAGGGGACTGTTTCCATGTACTCTTTCTCTTATTGCTTGTTATTAGTACATAGAAAGGCTATAGACTTTTGTAGATTAGTTTTGTAATCTGCTACTTTACTGAACATGTTAATAATTTCTAGGAGTTTTCTGGTGGAATTTTTGGCATCTCTTAGACATAATATCATATCATCTGAAAAAAAGGATAATTTGATCTCTTCTTTTCCAATTAATACTCCTTTAATTTCTTTCTCTCGTCTTATTGCTCTTTCAAGAGCTTCAAGCACTATTTTAAAGAGGAGTGGAGATAGTGGACAGCCTTGTCTGGTTCCTGAATTCAATGGGAACACTTCCAGTTTTTCTCCATTTAGAATGATGTTGGCTGTGGGTTTGTTATATATGGCTTTAATTATGTTGAGATATGTTCCCTCCAGCCCAATTCCCTCTATGACTTTGAACATAAATGCTTGTTGACTTTTGTCAAAGGCCTTCTCTGCATCTATTGAGATGACCATGTGGTTCTTGTCTTTGAGCCATTTATATGATTTATGATGTTTATTGACTTACATATATTGAACCATCCCTGCATCTCTGGAATAAAGCCAATTTGATCATGGTGGATGATCTTTTTGAAGTATGTCTGTATACAGTTTACGAGGATTTTGTTGAGAATTTTTGCATCTGAGTTCTTTAAAGATATGGGTCTACAGTTTTCTTTTTTGGTTGTATCTTTACCTGGCTTTGGTATTAGAGTGATGCTGGCTTCATAGAAGGAATTTGGAAGCTCTCCGTCCATTTCTATCTTTCTG
>NW_008333794.1:2723065-2724011 GCF_000622305.1 Nannospalax galili
AATTGTTGATTCTTTGTATTGTTTTCTTTGATTCAATTTCATTGATTTCTGCCCTGATTTTTAAAGTATTCCCTTATAATGTTCTGTATCTTTCTGGTGTCTGTTGTGATGTTTCCCCTTTCATCTCTGATTTTGTTGATTTGGAGGTGCTCTTTCTTTCTTTTGGTTAATTGTGCTAGTGGTCTATCAATCTTGTTTATCTTCTCAAAGAACCAGCTCTTGGATTCGTTGATTCTTTGTATTGTTTTCTTTGTTTCTATTTCATTGATTTCTGCCCTGATTTTTGTTATTTCTTCTTGTCTACTGGGTTTGGGTTTCATTTGTTTCCTTTTCATTTAGTTCCAGGAATACTTTTATTTCTTTCTTAATTTCTCCTTTGACCCATTCATTATTCAGGAGTGTGTTGTTTAATCTCCGAGTGTTCATGTGGTTACTGGGGATTCTTCCGGTGTTTATTTTAAGCTTTATTGCATTGTGGTCTGATAGAATACATGGAATTATTTCAATCTTTTTGTATTTGTTGAGGTTTGTTTTGTGCCCCAGTACATGGCCAATCTTGGAGAAGGTTCCAGGGGCAATGAATAGAAAGTATATTCTTTGGTGCTTGGGTGGAATATTCGGTAGATGTCAGTTAAGTCCATTTGATATATGGTATTGTTTAATTCAGATGTCTGTCTGTTAACTCTCTGCCCTGTTGACCTATCTAATGGAGACAGTGGGGTATTGAAGCTGTATGGTATTGTTTAATTCAGAAGTCTCTTGTTAATTCCCTGTCCTGTTGACTTATCTAATGGTGACAATGGGGTATTGAAGTCCCCTACTGTTAGTGAGTTGGGGTTAATCTGGATCTTAAAGTCCTGTAGTACTGTTTTTATGAAGTTGGGTGCACTGGAGTTTGGGAAATATATGTTCATGATTGTAATATCTTCTTGATTCATTGTTCTTT
>NW_008333794.1:2724050-2724711 GCF_000622305.1 Nannospalax galili
TGTAGTTAGAAGTCTATTTTGTCAGATATTAGAATTGCAGCACCTGCTTTTTTCTTAGTACCATTTGCTTGGTATAGTTTTTCACCTTAAGGTAGTGCCTGTCTTTGAAAGTGAGATGAGTTTCTTGCAGACAATAAAAAGATGGGTTTTGTTTTGTAATCCATTGAACTAGTCTGTGTCTTTTGACTGGGGAGTTCATTCCATTGATATTTAAGATATTAATGAAAAATGTGTAATGATTACTGTCATTTTTATTTCTCTTCACACTTTTGTGTAGCTGTGTGTTTTCACAGTTATACCTTCATTAAATTTTTTTCTGTAACCCCTTGGGTATAGTCGTTCCTTTCTTCAGCTCTTTGTAATGCTTCAAGAACTCTCTGAAGGGCTGGTTTTGTTGGCATGAATTCTTTCAGCCTATTTATGCGATGGAAGATTTCTCTTTCCCTTTCCATGATAATAGACATTTTGGCTGGATAAAGTAATCTGGGTTGACATCTGTGGTCATTTAGAACTGGGAATACTTTGGTCCAGGCTTTTCTGGCTTTCACAGTTTGTACTGAAAAGTCAGAGGTAATCCTAATGGGTTTTCCTTTATATGTGACTTGTTGTTTCTCTTTTGCAGCTTTCAGAATTGTCTCTTTGTTTTGTACGTGTAGTGTTT